>NC_069506.1:256993264-257283264 GCF_027579735.1 Bombina bombina
CCAAACTCCAAATCTAGGCCTTAGATTGGCACATCTCATTTTCATAAGAGGGGTCATCAGGTAAACAAATTGAGATTTATGGTGTTGGATAGTGTTCCAAAGGTTCCTTTAGGATGTGGCAGTGAGAAATCTTATTAAAAAAAGAGGCCATGTGGATTCATAAGTTGGGTTCTTTGTATCCCCATGGCCTCAATAGGGAATATAATTTGTCTAGTTTTTTTTAATTATTTGCTTCTTTTTACTATGTAATTGTTTATATAGCTCATATTGTTATTTCAAATGTTATTGAGTTTGAATTCTTGTTTCTGCATTGGATTATTTACCTACAGCTTCCTCTGAGTACTTTAATTTAGGATAAATATGGCTGTTGGTGTTAATGATATCAGTAAAGGGTAGGACTACATTTTATTTAAGGATGCATGTTACTGTGCATTGCTATTGAGGAAGGGGCGGGAGCCCCGAAATGTTGCTGTCATTGTACTACTGCTATGTATGAATAAAGTGAAGATATAGCATTGAATTTGGTGTGCCTGCCTGTGAATTTGTCTCTATGAAGGTGTAAAGCACTTACCTGTCAGTACCTTCGTCTACTGCACTTACCTCAGTTGCAGATGACTGCTTTCAAAAGACGAGCTTATCAGAGGTAGTGTAAGCCCAGTGCCAATGATCTATTAAGGAGCAGCACACTGTAGACCAGGAAATTGGTGAACAAGTTAGGGGGCTAGTGACATCTACCCACTGGGAGATTTCTCACTACTTGGCTGAACTCCTGTCCTTCCCTCTGTCCAGAGTCACTGGACAGTGGCTCTCATCTCAGTTAGAGAACCCCTATCAAAAATGTGTATTTCAGCACTTCAGAATTCACCTCACTCCATTTTGGAGGAAAAAATTTGACTGAGGGATTTTGGGAGAGCAGGTGGGAGGGATTACAGCTGTGGTATGTTGAGGTGTTTTTGCTTCCTCCTAGTGGACTGGAGTGTAATCCCATATGTGATGTCTTGTGTACTCACCATGTTATTAAAGAAAAATAAATTTAATTTGCTACTTTTGAGGTTGTATACTGTATAGGTAGGAGTTAGGAGGAAACCAAAGTGCAACATTAGCTTTGTACTAGTTACTGAGAAGTGTTAGCCCTTTTAATCCACATAGAAAACCTAGGGGTTCATATTATTGGATACGACAAATAAAGTACCTTGTCTTCCTATGTATAACAGAGTGTAGCTCTGCATTTTCAGCTGAAAATTACCTTTCCTTGCAGCCACTTATCATTTTAGTATTTAAATTTATCACTAATTCACTATTGCTCACATCCTAACAATTTAATGAGATAAAGCCACCCAGGACAGAACACTATCAATCAGGTAATGTTAGCCAATAGCTTGCTAGGCATAATGCCGATTGGCCTGCATGGCTATTGGCTAAGAGATGGAAATGTCACCTCATTGAAAAAATAGAATTCTGCTGTGGGCAGCTTGAGGTGCTCCGTGTGGGATAAGCTGTAGGCAAATAAAGGATCTTTCAGCATGAAGTTTTTTACACTTCGTGACTGAAAGTTCTTTTTATTTGTAGCACTGGTAAATCCTTGCATTTCAAAAACATTAGGATTTACCATAACTTTAATGGTTAAAGGCACATTAAAATTAGGTTCTGATTTTATAGTCCAGATTTATAAACTCATCAACGAACTGAATTCTTGAGAGGAGATTAGAGAATGTGATCACTAAACCTCTTTTCATCCTAAACACCAATTTTAGTCATTTAAAAAAACAACAAAAACAATCTTATTAAATTGATTGGATTGGAACATTTTTGAATTAGTGATAAATTCAAATACCTGATAAAGGGGTTTGTCCCTGAAAAGGGCAGTGGAGAAGGATTACCGGCCTGGCCAGACAAGTGCTTTGTTCCTTTTATTTAAAGCTAATTTATTGTTTTTCTTCTCTCCTTTTTGAGATTGATAATTGTTTTTCAAATTAAAGTACAAAAACATTTGAAAGGTTTTTGGAAATCTGGAGAGAAATCTGGGAGTTATACTACAGGGAATCACAAGTGGATGTCAATTTGTCTCATTCAAATACATGTTTGACATGTTGCACACGTAATTTTCTCTGTTGATTTATATGAGAATGTATTTACCGTATTCTATGTTGTATATTATTTAATAAAAATATTAATACACATTTTATTATATGATAAATAATTGTATGTGCTGATATTTAGCACTGTTTTATCTTTTTGTTTCTCTCAAACACTAGAATGATGTAAGCAGCTGCAAGGAAAGGTAAATTAAGTTGAAAATGCTGTGCTAAGTTCACACTCTGTTTTACATAGGAAGACGAGGTAATCTGTTTGTTGTATCTCACAATATAAACCCTTAGGTTTTTTTATGGATTAAAAGAGCTAACACTTCCCCCAGGATTTACCATCACTTTAATGTAGAGTCACATTTTGCTGTGAATGTACTGTCATGTGCAGTGGTTCTTTTATAAACTTATTTGGGAAACAACATATTCAAAGATTCTTTAAAGGAATAGTCTAAACAAAATTAAATGTTCATGATTCAGATAGAGCATGCAGTTTTAAGCAACTTTCTAATTTACTCCTATTTTCAATTTTTCTTTGTTCTCTTGGAATCTTTATTTGAATGTAAGCTTAGGAGCTGGCCCATTTTTGGTTCAGCACCTGGGTAGTGCTTGCTGATTGGTGGCTACATTTAGACACCAATCAGAAAGGGCTACCCAGGTGCTGAACCAAAAATGGTCCAGCTCCTATGCTTACATTCTTGCTTTTTCAAATAAAGATAGCAAGAGAATGAAGATAATAGGAGTAAATTAGAAAGTTGCTTAAAATTGCATGCTCTATCTGAATCATGAAAGTTTAATGTTTACTAGATTATTCCTTTAATGTGCATTTTAAAAAAGTGATCAAAAATCTTGACAAAATGCTTTATAATGACTGTTTAATAATTCTGAATTCCTGGCTTTAATCAACAGTAACTTTATTTTTAATTGCAATGTTGGAGAGAAAAATTATCACTCTCCATTTTTATAAATATTTCAATTTATGCAGTGATACCTGAGCAATAGAAAAGGAGCTGGGTCTTTTAATGTAAAATATTTTTCATCCTCTCCCTGCCCCTCCGATAGTCTGAAATAAATTAATATACCAACCAAGTGCATACATTTTCTCAACAAATTAACATATTGTTTGCCGAAATTGTTTTTCAGTGGCGAAACTCCTACCACCACTTACCTTATTTCGAGGAAACCAATCCAGACCTGTTTTGGGCATAGACAAAAGTAGCTACTGTAATTTTCAGGACATTGTTGTTGTGCAGTACATTATATATCCCTCTGAGGCTAATTAAGGGCAGGTATGTAGAAGGGTTAGGCTTGTCAAGTCTGTAGTATGTACATTCAGTTTTCAGAACAGGAAAATTCACAATTTTCAGCGTTAAATAACAGAAAAAATGACAAAATAAATAATGAAACTATATTGCAATTTTTTTTAAACATAGAAACATTTTGTATGACAATCCCTTAAAGCACCTTTTATTTTTTCTACATTGCAGAATGTTATCAATAACGTAGCACCTAATAGTTCTCCTATCAGTCTTCATAATAATTTCTAACGGTGCTTTCAAAATGGTAAATGTAATCACATTGTATTTAATATAACAGGCTGTATAAGACAACATAGAGTGACATTGACTAAGGTAAGGATGACATATAGGTTTAGTAGACAGGGGTTACAGTTGGGATGGCGCTAGAGATACATATAACTAAGTGGATGTCAGTGAGTCTGCAAAATAATATGTTTTAGCCCTCTATATTAGCCGCAGGGTTGGCACAATTGTGTCAGGTGTTTGGAGATTATGTTAACATGGCTTTTTGAAAATGTAAAATTTAAAAATCCCAGAACGTGTACTTGACAACCTTTCTGATTTTCCCAGGACAGCTCTGATTTTCAGACTCTCGGGCCATGTTCCAAGTCGTCTGTCTGTTCGGCTTTGTAAAAATCTGCCCTGATGTGCGGGCTTCTCATAAATGTCTTACTGCGTTGGTTTTGTGAATATATTTGTTTGCATATTGTAGAATCTGAATCTGCCGCACTTTACATTAGCAGCAGCAGCAGCAGCAGCAGCAGCAGCAGAAAAACAAATAAATATGTCATTTGGTGAACTGGCATTTATGAATCTCCTGCATGTTACAGACTAGATTAAATAATGCAACGTTTAATATATTTTTGTTTTGTGCAATTTACATTTGTTTGGAGTGGAGCAGAGCAGGTGAAGCCCTCTACTTAGGGTGAAAATGAGCGATCCTGCACCCACAATTTTAAGAAGCAGAAACTGCTTCTATTGCTTCTCTGCCTCCTCAGTAGTGTCAAGATCATCACTCACTTGTTGGGGTGATTGACATGCCCTGCTCTCATGCAATTGGTTACACAAGAGCAGGGTGCAAGTTGCACAAGAAAGCTATTGTGCATTGTTAAATTTTGCCACATGATGCAGGATCGCAAGTGGTGATTGTAGGTGGTTCTTTAATTGTGAACCTGTCCTACTGCAATCATGATAAATTTAAAAACAGTTTGTACAACATTTCCATTTTTTAGAAGTTGCTGCCCACCACAGTTTCTCCTCGACTGTCTCTCAGTATAGTGTTCTACAACTGCAGTGCTGTGTTTCCCAGGTAATAATCAGTTAAGGGTGTTAGTCTTTTTTTTTAACTATGTAGATAAACTCTTCAAGCCTTTATTAAAAACATTGATTACAGCTTTTACTTAAAAAATCATTTAAAATTGCTCAATTGTAAGTAAAAGCTGGAATCTGTATATTTGTGTGTCTAGTGTTTTAAATAAAGCTTGAAGATTTAATCTACAAAGTTTCAAGAAACAGAACACCCTTATCAGGAGCTGTGGAAACCATTGTTGGGTGTGGTCAACCTACTTTCTTGCATGGTTTGCTGTATAAATATTGGTAACTATGGAAACGCTACTATTTTATGGCACTTTTCTTAAAGAAACACCAGATTTGAGTAATGTTGAAAATAAAGAAAAACAATCGTGTACAGGAGTTAAGGAGTTAAATAATGAACCATAGGAAGGAAACAGTTCTAGGAGAGATTTTGTAAAATACACTGCAGTAGAAAAATATACATGTATATTTATACAGCTGAAAATAATGTAATTACAGCAAGTTGTATTATAAGCATTGACATTGATTTTTCCATTTAATATAAGTTTGTAATAAATTATTTCATACTTAAACAGTACCTTAAATAATTTTTATACTCAAACAGTATTCGGATGCCTGAGATAAAGTATATGGATACTGAACTCATTTCGATTTGTAGACTAAGCTATATCTGTGCTTATTTATCAAAGTCATCCCTTTAAAAAAGCAAGAATGTTGTAGCACTGAACCTTCATGGCTATTTGGCACATTCAAATGTTTGTACTATAATTAAAAAAAAGGAAAAACTTAAGAATTGAACCCCTTTATCTGGGTAAGTATATATGACAACTTCTTCTTGCATATGGCATATTAACATGGACTGACAATTGCCTGTTGCATTACTTGTTTCGTATAAGATAACATGCTTGGCTGCATTTCATTTTTGTAGCTGTAGAAACTGATTTTTTTTCATTAAAAAGATTAGTCATTTCAGGAAATTCACTGTGGTCTTTGTGCAACTGGGATATTTGCCAAATGAAGAGTTATTTCTGATTTAGAATTGCTGGGATATTTGCCAAACGGATAGTTCTTTCTGACTCAATTTCATACCCTTGTTTTTTATTCCAAAACATCCAGTTTAGTCTTGCTAATATCCCCATTGGATACAACAGGTGCAACTTCCTCCTCTGACCCCACCTCTATTTCATTTTCTAAGCTCTGCTTGACTTTGCAGCTGGTGGAAGATAGTTGTAGGGCCTCTCCTTTCGCCATCTGCTCAGCTAGTTCTTTGGCACTGCAAGATGGGGTAGGTGTCTCACAGGTGTGATGAAAAGTATCATAATCAACTTCATAAAAGCCATCTTCCAAGGTTAGGACAGGCATGAAGCGATAACCCCAGAGGACTTCCTGCTCCACATAAGAACTCCGAGCTTGACATGTCATTCCTGCAGAAAGGACCATTAAAAAAAACAATACAAGAATAAAATACACACATGACAAGAGATATAAGGCTTACTATAGTTACTAATTGTTACATATAGTCTGCAGACCCACTTTAAAAGCCCTCATCCGCAACATTTTTATTCTGCAGCTTTTATTTTAAAGGGAATGTTAAGTCACAAATAAAGTTTTGTGGTTTAGATAGAACGTGCAATGTTAACCAACTTTCCAATATTCTTCAAATATCTAATTTGCTTTGTTTTCTTGGTATCCTTTCTAAAAGGGTAAATCTAGGTAGGCTTGTAGGCACTTAGGAGCATTCATTTGCCTCTAGAACTCTATGGCTGCAGTATTTTGCAACATTGTTTTTAGTAGGAATAAAATGTGTTAAAGTGCACAAAAAAAGGATATAACTTCCAGGGGGCTTCTGTGAAATGTCATTTAAAGAAGGAAAAAATGACAAATAATAGTGAAATCCTGTATACAAAAGATGGTAAAGAATTGCACTCACACAGCCCAGAGCTATAACCAAGCACTTAGTGAAATAAGCCCATGTTTGCCAAATAAGCCCATGTTTGTTTCAGAAGGAGCAGCGAGACTCCCAGTAATATAAAATATTTATTACAATAAAATCACTCAGGTTAAACAGACTCAGATAATGGAACACAGCCGCATACAAATCAGCAACAAACGCCAACAAACTAAGCGTGAGCCGAAAGCGGATCAAAGTTCAAGAAAGTCGCACCCTCTGAGTGATCCAGGAGTTCTCATAACCAATGGTCTCCGTTGTTTTAGTAGTGTTAATGCAAAACACTACTGGCATAAAGTACTAAAGACGTGCACGCTCCCATACTCCTATTAGACTACCTAGATTTACCCTTCAACAAATGATACATAGAGAAAAAAAACTAATTTGGTAATAGGAAAAATGTTTAAAATGACATGCTCTGTCTAAATAATGAGTTACATTTTGACTTTACTGCCCCTTTAAGTTTAGTTTTAGTTCTAAATCTTTTTATAGTGAGCATAAGTAGCTCATGTTAATTAAGACTACTGTGTATTACACTAAAGCAGTTTATTTCACTTTTCAAATGCAGCTGCTATTATGGGATAGACATAACCTACAACTCATGACAGCTACATGCTTCCACTAAGGGTAGTATCAAAATGATAAATGACCTTAACATTTTTTTCTGTCACGCACATAACTGGTAAGGAGGGACATAGCAGAGATATTTATATAAAAAAAAGATAAATGTGAGTGGAGGTGAAAATATAAATTGAAAAGTAAGAGACAGTAGAGAATAAATATCTAATACACACACACACACACACACACACACACACATACACACACACACACACACATACACACACACACACACACACATACACACACACACACACGCACACATACACACACATACACACACACACATATACACACACACACACACATACACACACACACACACACATACACACACACATACACACACACACACACACACACACACACACACACACATACATACACACACACACACACACATACACACACACGCACACATACACACACACACATACACACACACACACACACACATACACACACATACACACACACACACATACACACACATACATACACATACATACACACACACACATACACACACATACATACACACACACATACACACACACACACACACACACACATACACACACTATAAGTGAAGTTATATACACAATGTCATTATATTCGTCTTCTGGGTTTTTCTATTATAGAATTTCATTAAAAAAATATATTAGTAGCAGAGTTGGCAAGACATAATTTTATGTTGCAGCTCAATCTAACGAATTAACCTAGGTTAAATATACCATGAATTGACTGTTGGCGATTGCCTATTCTTGATTTAAGACTATTTTTATGTTGTTTTTCCATTTATTGCACTGTGTAGGTTTCCTTTTTTCTTATGTGGTTCATTTCCTATTCAGACCATATAGTCTAGGTAAGTATATTTTACGCAGGGAAGGATTTACTACTAGCATATTAATTGTCTAATGGTGCCTATAAAGAGAATTTAGAACATGCAATCTTCAATATCAGCACTAGAGGTCAGTGGTGTGTTTAAAATGCTTTTAGCTATGCATCATACTCTACTGTTTGAAG
Organism: Bombina bombina; assembly: GCF_027579735.1. Taxonomy (NCBI): domain Eukaryota; kingdom Metazoa; phylum Chordata; class Amphibia; order Anura; family Bombinatoridae; genus Bombina; species Bombina bombina. The sequence continues at coordinate 257,001,556 of NC_069506.1, forward strand.
AACCAATATAAACACTGTTTAATAAGCTAACATGTTGTATCTATCTATCTGTTTGGTATTGTGTTTCCATTTTGATATACATTTTCCTAGTGAGATCAAGTACCCAGATTTTAGTAATTGGACAGCGACTTGATCCAGGCACCAAAATCAGTTATTTTCTAAGAATAAAACCCAGGGGTATAAACTTGTTTCAAGAGAGTGTTAACTGGTTTCTCACTATTTCTTTCACCTAAAATTAAAGAGACAGTTAAATAAAAATTAAATTTTCATGATTAATTTAGAGCATGCAATTTTTAACATCAGTCCAATTTGCGTGTATTATCTTAACTTGCTTTGTTCTTTTAGTATCCTTTGTTGAAAAACATAACCTAGGTAGGCTCAGGAGCAGCGGTGCACACTGGGAGCTTGCTGATTGTTGGCTGTACAAATATGCTTTTTGTCATTGGTTCACCTGATGTTCTCAGCTAGCTCACAGTAGTGCATTGCTGCTTCTTTAAAGGGATAGTCTACACCAGAATTTTTATTGTTTAAAAAGATAGATAATCCCTTTATTACCCATTCCCTAGTTTTGCATAACCAACTAACCAACACGGTTATATAAATACACTTTTTACCTCTGTGATTACCTTGTATCTAAGCCTCTGCAAACTGCCCCCTTATTTCAGTTCTTTTGACAGACATCCAGTTTAGCCAATCAGAGCTGGCTCATCTGAACTCCACATGTGTGAGCACAGTGTTATCTATATGACACACATGAACTAACACCCTCTAGTAGTGAAAAACTGTCAAAATGCCCTGAGAGAAGAGGCGGACTTCAAGGGCTTAGAAATTAGCATATGAACCTCCTAGGTTTAGCTTTCAACTAAAAATACCAAGAGATCAAAGCAAAATTGGTGATAAAAGTAAATTGGAAAATTGTTTAAAATTACATTATCTGAATCATGAAAGTTTATTTTGGACTAGACTGTCCCTTTAACAAAGGATACCGAGGCAAATTTGAAAATAGAAGTAAATTAGAAAGTTGTTTAAAATTGTATATTCTATCTGAATCATGAAAGAAACATTTTGGGTTACATGTCTCTTTAAAAAGGGTTTTTAATGCAAAAATAAAATGGTTTAATTTGTTATAGTGTTATTTTTGAACTAGTGTTCATTGCTTATTATCTATTAATCCCTCTGCAATGGGGTTATAGACACAGCTAAAATCCTGGTCAGGGGCCACAATATAGTGCACCTGCTGAGCAGGACATAGCTGGTAATTGGCAGCTACATGTGTATGCCACTCCTAACTGGCTCACTGGCCATGTCTTTCTCAGAAACCTCTGTTGGGAGTTAGCTGTGGGTTTCTCCTATTTGCGAGGGTTAAACACATAGGCCTAGATTCATAGATGCTTGTGAGTTTGCCTGGGGACTTGTTGTAAAGATAAAACCATGTTTGAAATTTATTGAGCATTGTTTCACTTGGGTTTTGTTAGTGGGCATTCCTGCTATTAACATCTATAGCTGCATAAGGTGCCAGCCCATTACATGAGATCTTGATATTTTTCGCTATGTGGAAAACAGTACTTGTACCTGCAGCACTTCTGAAATTTGCTTGCACAATGGTTTTTGTAAATGTTTATAACTGTAACATATTCACCTGTCTGTTTGGTGATGTCTCACCGGATAGAAAGAAAGGTATCTCTAGGGCTGGCTGTTGGCATTCCCAGGGCAATACAAAGGGTTGGTTGTGACCTTTTACCTACACCTTGGGCATAGCCTGCAGAATTCATAAAGAATCAATTGCTTTTGTAAAATATCTCATCTCATGTCATGTTGCACTGTTTCAAATCTGATAAGGTTTCTTTGTTTCTACTTCTCTATTATTTTTCTTGAACTGTTTGTGATTTGATTTTTTTTAAAATTGTATTTTCTTTGTAATCTTTTGGTATTTAATAACGTATTACAGTGGTGTTTAAATAATTTTCTTTATATACATTCTCCATTTGGATATAATTTACTATTATTTAAAGGGCTAGGGCAATAAGTATAAAAGGCAGAGTGCTGAGATTCATACCTCCTAACCTTTCTGGATATTGTGAGATAGTCACGGGTTGGGAGGTCTGGCTGTTGTCCTTCCTGCAGCTTCCACTGCCTGGAAAAATGTCTCAGTTTCCAGGGGCGGCCTAGATCTGCCCACACAACTCCATCTGTCCCTGCCCACAACACACCTATGCCCACTGTCCCTCCCGATATAGATTCACCCACAAACACACAAGCCGACCATTGCCTACAAGCTCCCCTCACCTCTTTTTCCCTTAAAGCTTCTAGAAAATGTTGGTAGTTATGGCAATATGTTTATCATAGCCCTTGACTAAATTGATCCACTCCCCTGGGTTTAACTCTAAGGAAACAGAACATTTGAACATTATAAACAGCATTATTGGTGTCTTATAGTGTGATGTACTAAGTAGCAGATGCAGCTTTGGAGCCCTTGAGGAGTATGCTCACTCATGCCAGTCTGCTTACCACAATGTAAGAAACGGGGTGATGAACAGGTCCTGCTCTTGCACATTGGAGCAGCATTGCACAATGAAGTACTTGTGCAATAGTTCATCCAGGCAGCAGGCATAGACATCTGCTGCCCAATGCCCTGAACTGTGAACCTTGTCCATTTGCCGTATAGTATACGGGGCCCTTTGTGTGCATAATAAGAGAACATTTTAAATGTGGCAAAAATGTTCAAACAAAAGTGTGGAGGATGAGAGTTGCAGTTTTGAATAAAATGGTCCTGGCTACCAACGGAGCTTTGGAGTTCTTATAAACCAGTGAGCAATCTGTCACTAGGGATGAGTTGCACACATATATGAAAAATGTAATGACATAGATTCAGGAAAGTCCATTTGTGAAACTAATATCTTGTGAAGAAAAACTCACTGCCAAATTGCAACTGAAAAATGGAACCATTTGTAAAGATTTGTATCGATCCTTAGTCACAGACACCTGAGTTTTGTAACTGTTCACTTCTCAGTGCATAGACCAAGTTCTGTTCTGAAAGTTACTGGCATCACACAGACACCATCAAAATGTTACAGAACAAATGAATTAAAATGTAAAAACTTTCTCCATAAAACAGTTCACTCCAACAGAAAACGTGAAAACATTTAAAGTTAAATAAATGAAAAATGTGAAAACCTCATCAGCTTAGTAATAAGGAGATACAACTGTGAGTTGAGATACTTCACATGGAAAATAGAGTCTTTGTGAATTCTGTACGCTGGGGTGTAGCTGAAACATCCTGCCCATGCCCTGGATCAGTTTCTCAACTCCAGTTTTCATGTCCCCCTAACAGGCCAGATTGTCATGCTATCTTAACTAGAGCACAGGTGAAATAATCATCTGATGGACGAGAGCTGGTTAGTTACCATGGTTACTAATCAGCTGATTATTTCATCTGTGCTCCAGTGAAGATAGCATGACAATCTGGCTTGTTAGGGGGGTATTTGGGGACTGGATTGGAGATACACTGCCCTGGAATAACCATGACAAGTCACCTTTCGTTATATCCAGTGAGACTACTTTACCATAACAAAATAGATTATTTTGCAATTGCTCACATTTACATAACCCGCATTGCAAGTGTTGCAGTTTTAATTATTGTTTTTTCCCATTACTAGTGGTTCCTGTCTGGTGTGCAATATTTCATGTATTGGGCACCTTATGCAACTATAGATGTAAATGGAAGAAACAACCCACTAAAGAAACAATAGGTGAAGGGATTTTGCAAACATGCACTATGCCGCTGGATACCACATAAATAGCATTATTTGTTTTTCCCAGCATACCCTGCAACACGTGTAACTCGTTAATGTCCAGGAAAACAACCGAATCACAAGTATCTATGAATATCAATTTAAACAACTTTGAATTTATCATTTTCATTCTAATCATATTTTTTTTAATATTGTTGTTGCTGCTGTTTCCTATTCATTATAGATTTGTTTTAGACTGAAGAATCTATTTTTCAGCATTTGCTTTATAAGATATTTTGCCATTATAGGGCTAGTGAAGCGCACACATAATAGCGATATTGACCGATAACATTACCCGAGGTTAATCAAAAACGCTTTCATTTTTGCTCTCATATTACAAGTTGAAGTAATATATTAGCACTCAAGCAAAAAAGTCTAGGGAGCATTCACATCAGGATGTGATGGGTGCGCTAAATCCCTCAGATAATAGACTACTATGGGGGTGCGCTGAAAAACTTGTGTTGGGATTATCTATCTTTTTAAACAATACGTATTCTGGTGTAGACTGTCCCTTTAAGGTTAGTTTATGAAGTATATAGGCCATCAGGAAGTTTTTTTACTCAAAAGCTCTTCATTAGTCTCTTCTCCTTAATATTAATCGTAATAATATTGTTAATAATAGTAAAATAAGAAGAATGCCAACCCTCTATCCCTGGGTTACCGCTTATTTTGTCTATACACTAGTCACATTCCTTAGAGAAAGTTCAATATGGGTTCCATTTGTCCTTTTTAATTTCCTTACTATATTAATTTTAAAAGAAGATCCAGGTTAAAGGGACTTGATACCCAAATGTTGAAGCACTTAAAAATGATGAATCATAGCAGTAAAAGCTGACTAGAAAATATCATCTGAACATCTCTACGTAAAAATGGAAGATATTTACCTCAAAATTTCCTAATTATTCACACTCCATTGTGAAGGATACTAGTCCCAGGACTTGCAAGGGACATCTGGCAAGTGCAGGCACAGTTATGCTATTTCCCTATTCAGTTTAATTAAAGGGCCATGATACCCAAATGTTGAAACACTTGAAAGTGATGCAGCATAGCTGTAAAAAGCTGACTAGAAAATATCACCTGAGCATCTCTATGTAAAAAAGAAAGATATTTTACCTCAAAAATTCCTCAGTAACGACATCCCATTGTAAAGGACTTCTAAGCAGCAAATCAGTATGTCTGTCCCGGGACAGCTAAGGGAGTGAGCTTACGTGCACACTCATTTTATTTTCCTATTCAGTTTAAGGAAGTTTACTATGAAATCTTATGAGAGTTAAGTGAAATCTCATGAGATCACAGTAAAAGAGTTCATGACCTCAGCACTGCTGATGCTGATTGGCTGCTGTTCATTTCTTCATATTTTCTTTTTACCTGCAGCTGAGCAACAACTGGAGTATATTTTTTTACACAGAACTTACTCTGCTGAGCTGAGGAAATTGTGAGGTAAAATATCTTTTTTTAGATATAGATGCTCAGGTGATATTTTCCTGTAAGCTTTTTACAGTTATACTGCATCAGTTTCAAGTAATTTAGCATATGAGTATTATGTCCCTTTAAGTTTAAAATGAAATCTCATGAGATTTCGGTGTAATCTAATGTGATCACAGCAAAGCTGATGCTGGTTAGCTATTGTTTTTCTTTCTAACTTGCAGAGCTGAAGTATAACTGTTGCCAGAGCACTTACTCTGCTGAGCTGAAGAAATTTGAGCTAAAATATCTTCCTTTTTTACATAGAGATGTTCAGGTGATATTTTCTTGTCAGTTTTTACAGTTATGCTGTATCAGTTTCAAGTGATTTAGCATATGAAACTAAAACAATGCTAAACATAGTACCAGAGGTAATGGAAACTTAACTTTGTTAACTTACAAAATAAGGTCTCCAATACCTCTATTAATATGTTTGAATTTAACTGGTGTTGACTGCGTTTTAAAGCAGCCCTGACTATCGGCTAGATTACGAGTTTTGCAGTAAGAGCTGTTCGGTACTAACTTGCAAGTTATTGTCACCGCTCACCTCCCTACAGCGCTGGTATTACAGGTTTGCAAAAACCCGGCGTTAGCGGGCATTATTGCAGCGTAAAGCAAAATTGAGCTCCATACTGCACTCCAATACCAGCGATGCGGTGAGCTGCGGTAAGCTGGTTTTACGTGCTCGTGCACGATTTCCCCATACACATCAATGGGGAGAGCCGGCTGAAAAAAAGTCTAACACCTGCAATAAAGGAGCATAAAGCTCCGTAACGCAGCCCTATTGATTCCTATGGGGAAACTAAATTTATGTACCCCTAATCTGCCGCCCCCGACACCTACATTACACTTATTAACCCCTAATCTTCCGCCCCAACGTAGCCGCCACTATACTAAAGTTATTAACCCCTAAGTCAAACCCTAACACCCACTAACTTTAATGTAATTAAAATAAATCTAAATAAAACCTACTATTAATAACTAAATAATTCCTAATGCCCTTTTAAGGACAATGCCCATACAAATGCCCTTTTCAGGGCAATGGGGAGCTTAGGTTTTTTTAGGTAGGATTTTATTTGGGGGGTTTGGTTGTGTGGGTGGTGGGTTTTACTGTTGGGGGTTGTTTGTATTTTTTTTACAGGTAAAAGAGCTGATTTCTTTGGGGTAATGCCCCGCAAAAGACCCTTTTAAGGGCCATTGGTAGTTTAGTTTAGGCTAGGGTTTTTTTTTATTTTGGGGGGACTTTTTTATTTTGATAGGGCTATTAGACTAAGTGTTATTAGCTTAAATATTTGATAATTTCATTTTTATTTTGCGTAATTTAGTGTGTTTTTTTGTAATTTAGTTAATTGTATTTAATAAATGTAATTTATTTAATTGTAGTGTAAGGTTAGGTGTTAGTGTAACTTAGGTTAGGTTTTATTTTACAGGTAATTTTGTATTTATTTTAGCTAGTTAGTTAGTAAATAGTTAATAACTATTTATTAACTAGTCTACCTAGTTAAAATAAATACAAATTTAGCTGTGAAATAAAAATAAAACCTATGCTAGCTACAATGTAACTATTAGTTATATTGTAGCTAGCTTAGGGTTTATTTTATAGGTAAGTATTTAGTTTTAAATAGGAATTATTTATTTATTAATAGTAGGTTTTATTTAGATTTATTTTAATTACATTAAAGTTAGTGGGTGTTAGGGTTAGGGTTAGACTTAGGTTTAGGGGTTAATACATTTAGTATAGTGGCGGCGACGTTGGGGGCGGAAGATTAGGGGTTAATAAATGTAGGTAGGTGGCGGCGATGTTAGGGGTGACAGATTAGGGGTTAATAATATTTAACTAGTGTTTGCGATGCGGGAGTACGGCGGTTTAGAGGTTAATATGTTTATTATAGTGGCGGCGATGTCCGAAGCGGCAGATTAGGGGTTAATAATTTTATTTTAGTGTTTGCGATGCGGGAATGCCTCAGTTTAGGGGTTAATAGGTAGTTTATGGGTGTTAGTGTACTTTTTAGCACTTTAGTTATGAGTTTTATGCTACACCTTTGTAGCACAAAACCAATAACTACTGACTTTCAGTTTACGGTATGGATCTTGACGGTATTGGCTGTACCGCTCACTTTTTGGCCTCCCAGGCAAACTCGTAATACCGGCGCAAAGGAAGTCCCATTGAAAAAGGACTTTTGGAAAGCTGTGGTAGTTACGTTGCGTTACGGCCAAAAAAGTGTGTGGTGCAGCTAAACCTGCAAGACTCGTAATACCAGCGGTAGTGAAAAAGAGCCTTAACGCTGCTTTTTCACTCATACCGCAAAACTCGTAATCTAGCCGTATGTTAATAGCTGCTTAAAATAATCTCAAGAATTTAGTTACTTGTGGCCTAAACTAAAACATATACTACACATAATACAAAAAAAATACATTTATAATAGGAGCTTGGAAAAAGAACAATATAATTATTGTTGCTACTGTTATGTGGGACATAATTACATTTTGTATTAAAAAATTGTATTTAATTGTAATATGACCACATATGACAATAAAGCTTTTTCATTGTGAGCAGAAGTGTTGGAGCTATGGTTCTTATCTGCCATCAAAATCTATGTTTCAAATTAAAAATCTCTTGTTTGGAGAATGTGCTGTATTTTATTGTAGTTACTAGTTATTATATTGCCTACAATAAGTATTGTTTTGTCCTGTAGGTATTAGGGTTACATCAATGATAGTTTTTTTTAGGCACAAAACACTTTATGTTAGTTCTTACCTGTGGCTTCCACCATCCCTTCAAGAATCACCACTATCTCAAATTCCTCTTTCCCCAGTTGATCTTTTGAGATTTCCCAGAATGGACTTTGTTCATTGAACTCATGGCAGATAATAAGAGGTGAGACTAGAAAAAGACGATCATCCCCAGTGTCAAAACCCACGTTGATGTCTGTCTGATTAAGAGGGATAAATTCCCCCTCCTTGGTTTGCTTGGACTTGATCAGTTTTGCTCTTATTGATGCTTCAACAATATGCGAATTTCTAAGATCTCCAACTCTAAACATCAAACACAGCTTGCTATCCCGCACAGAGATGACAGCGACATTAGAGAACATTAGAGTCTCCGCCCTTTTCTTTGGCTGGGAGATCTTTACAAACATGCAGCCTACCATGAAAGCATTGACAATAGAGCCCAGAATAGCCTGTACAAGCAAGAGAACAATGCCTTCTGGACATTTATCTGTAATGACTCTGTATCCATAGCCAATTGTGGTTTCTGTCTCAATAGAAAAAAGGAAGGCTGAAACAAATCCATTCAGCTTGTCAACACAAGGAGTCCAAGTTGAATCCTCAATGTGGTCAAGGTCTCCACGGATGTAGGCAATGAGCCACCAAATGAATCCAAAGAAAATCCATGTTATTGTGTAGACCATAGTAAATACCAATAAATTAAATCTCCATTTGAGGTCTACTAGAGTGGTAAATATGTCTGTCAAATACCTGTATCGTTCCCGTACATTACCATGATGGACGTTACATTTGCCATCCTTCTCCACATACCTCTGTCGACGCCTGTTTTCTGGTTCTGCCATTACCATGGTGCGATTTGTAACCACAATATTTGTATTCTGTGCCTGTTTTGGCATCTTGGTTACCCGATTCTCAATGTCCTGGTTCATTAATTTACAAGTATTCATTTTGGATTCAGTTTGTAGAACACCTACTTACTTCAATCATTGACCTGCTGAGAGAGGAAAATGTTATTGTGAAATCAAATGTAGAAAGCATGGCAAGTATTTTTTTTTTTTCTAGAAAACACTATAATATATAGAAATGCATTAACTGAATAATAAACATGTTTGTGCAATTAATTCAATACAATCATATGGAAGCTTAACTGTAACTTTTTTTTGCCATTGGAATTATTAAAACCAATCAGAAAAGGAAAGAAGAAAAAAATATTTTGAGTGCTCATGGTACTTTTTTAATTTAAAACAACATTAAAGAAAGAATAACATTTTTTTGTATATCAATAATATTTTTCAGCAATTAAATCTTAATTGCTAACATTAAGAAAAATAATGAATTAAGTGCTCCAATTGCTGCCAATAAAACCAAGTATGGTGGTTGCCCAGAGAAGTAATGCCAGCAAATTTGTTATAATTAACACTTGTGCCATAGGTCCACTAAACGTGATTTAGTTAAACATGCCAAACTGTAACAAATATTTTATCACAGGCTTTTCAAGGTGTTTTTTTTTTCTTTTTCTGGACATTACATAGAAATAGGTGAGAACCACAGATCCATCAAGTCTCTTTATTCTATAAAGTATAAGCTTAAAGGGACAGTCAACACCAGAATTCTTGTTGTTTTAAAAGATAGATAATCCCTTAATTACCAATTCCCCAGTTTTGCATAACCAACACAGTTATAATTATACAGGTTTTACTTCTGTAACTTCCTTGTATCTAAGCCTCAGCAGACTGCCCCCTTATTTCAGTTCTTTTGACAGACTTGCATTTTAGCCAATCAGAGCTGTCTTCATGGTAAATTCCCGTGCATGAGCTCAATGTTATCTATATGAAACACGTGAACTAATGCCCTCTAGTGGTGAAAAACTATCAAAATGCATTTAGATTAGAGGCGGCCTTCAAGGTCTAAGAAATTAGCATATGAACCTCCTAGGTTTAGCTTTCAACTAAGAATACCAATAGAACAAAGCAAAATTGGTGATAAAAGTAAAATGGAAAGTTGTTTAAAATTACATGCCCTATTTGAAACATGAAAGTTTTTTTTGGACTTGACTGTCCCTTTAAGCAATTTGTAGGATAGCCTTACGCTTATACCAGGTATTCTTGAACTCCTCCAATCTGTTTGTCTTTACCAATTCATATAGAAGTTTATTCCATGAATCAACCATGAGTCAACCACCCTTTCACTGCAGTGCTTTGGTAAATAACTTCTGAACCATCTACCTTTCAACATGAGACCATGAAACCTTGTTCATGCTTTGCCATTTTTGTGAAAAAAAAACTTTCAGCATCAGTTTTATTTATATCATATTACCTCTCTTGCTTCTCTTCTAAAAGCCTAACATATTTAGGTCATTAAGTATTTCTTAGTAAGTTTTATTTTTTACACCATGTACTATTTAGTACAGGTAACCCTCAGTTTATGCCGGGATTCTGTTCCTGAAGAAACAGTTGTAAAAGAAACAAACAGATTGGTGTAAAGTGAACTCAGTTATATGTAAGTCAAAGGGAAGTAAATTAGTTAGGTTCCAGGACCCTCTCAAAATTGACATTATTAATGTATATCATGAGCCAGATTAGAAGTGGTGAGCTAAATTATTTTTTTGTTCACATGCTTATATTTTTTTTAATCGCCATGGTGCAATCTGTAACCACAATATTTGTATTCTGTGTCTGTTTTGGCATCTTGGTTACCGATTCTCATTAGCACTGTTATTACAAGTTGAAAGTAAAAAGTCAGCGTGCGTGTTAAGACTGAGGCATGCTAACTTCAGGACTTTGGACACTGCATTTGATGCTCGCTAACCCAACACCCTGTTAGGCCAACTGCGCTAAACCCGAAGTGAGTTATGAATACTTAACATTCCTATGTTCTTTACATAGAGGAAAATGTTCTTTTATATATATATATATATATATATATATATATATATATATACACAGTATATATATATATATATATATATATATATATATATATACAGTATATACAGTATATATAGTATATGCAATTTTTTAAAAAAATATACTGTACAGGGAGTGCAGAATTATTAGGCAAGTTGTATTTTTGAGGATTAATTTTATTATTGAACAACAACCATGGTCTCAATGAACCCAAAAAACTCATTAATATCAAAGCTGAATAGTTTTGGAAGTAGTTTTTAGTTTGTTTTTCGTTATAGCTATTTTAGGGGGATATCTGTGTGTGCAGGTGACTATTACTGTGCATAATTATTAGGCAACTTAACAAAAAACAAATATATACCCATTTCAATTATTTATTTTTACCAGTGAAACCAATATAACATCTCAACATTCACAAATATACATTTCTGACATTCAAAAACAAAACAAAAACAAATCAGTGACCAATATAGCCACCTTTCTTTGCAAGGACACTCAAAAGCCTGCCATCCATGGATTCTGTCAGTGTTTTGATCTGTTCACCATCAACATTGCGTGCAGCAGCAACCACAGCCTCCCAGACACTGTTCAGAGAGGTGTACTGTTTTCCCTCCTTGTAAATCTCACATTTGATGATGGACCACAGGTTCTCAATGGGGTTCAGATCAGGCGAACAAGGAGGCCATGTCATTAGATTTTCTTCTTTTATACCCTTTCTTGCCAGCCACGCTGTGGAGTACTTGGACGCGTGTGATGGAGCATTGTCCTGCATGAAAATCATGTTTTTCTTGAAGGATGCAGACTTCTTCCTGTACCACTGCTTGAAGAAGGTGTCTTCCAGAAACTGGAAGTAGGACTGGGAGTTGAGCTTGACTCCATCCTCAACCCGAAAAGGCCCCACAAGCTCATCTTTGATGATACCAGCCCAAACCAGTACTCTACCTCCACCTTGCTGGCGTCTGAGTTGGACTAGAGCTCTCTGCCCTTTACCAATCCAGCCACGGGCCCATCCATCTGGCCCATCAAGACTCACTCTCATTTCATCAGTCCATAAAACCTTAGAAAAATCAGTCGAGATATTTCTTGGCCCAGTCTTGAAGTTTCAGCTTGTGTGTCTTGTTCAGTGGTGGTCGTCTTTCAGCCTTTCTTACCTTGGAAATGTCTCTGAGTATTGCACACCTTGTGCTTTTGGGCACTCCAGTGATGTTGCAGCTCTGAAATATGGCCAAACTGGTGGCAAGTTGCATCTTGGCAGCTGCACGCTTGACTTTTCTCAGTTCATGGGCAGTTATTTTGCGCCTTGGTTTTTCCACACGCTTCTTGCGACCCTGTTGACTATTTTGAATGAAACGCTTGATTGTTCGATGATCACGCTTCAGAAGCTTTGCAATTTTAAGAGTGCTGCATCCCTCTGCAAGATATCTCACTATTTTTGACTTTTCTGAGCCTGTCAAGTCCTTCTTTTGACCCATTTTGCCAAAGGAAAGGAAGTTGCCTAATAATTATGCACACCTGATATAGGGTGTTGATGTCATTAGACCACACCCCTTCTCATTACAGAGATGCACATCACCTAATATGCTTAATTGGTAGTAGGCTTTTGAGCCTATACAGCTTGGAGTAAGACAACATGCATAAAGAGGATGATGTGGTCAAAATACTCATTTGCCTAATAATTCTGCACTCCCTGTATGTCTATACCTATCTCTCTCTCTCTTTTTAACTATTACAGTTTACTTTAGGTCTATATATTCTATATATTCTAGGCTGAGTGTTGAATCTGGCTGCTCATTTCAAGTTTCACTGATACAGTGGTTGTCTGGGATTCGGGTTTAACCCGTAACCACCATAGGTTTTTTTATACGCTTGTACCATCTTTCTTCTACATATGACTGTTAGAAGATTAGTTTATATGTCACATATATGTTAAGTGGCACTTTTTTATCACTTTGTGGGACAACGGTCCTTATGTTTGAGACGCATTATTGATACCTCATATAAATTGAGGTCCTGTTTTTACCAAAGAGAAAAAGAACCACTATCGACACTAGCATAGGAGACCCAGGGGAGTGGAAAGAATCGAAAGATACTTCATTTTGAATTCCATCTAACAAGCCGAAAAGCCAATTGGGACAGCGCACAGGACAAGAGCTTACTATCGGAGGATCGGTGCAGGGGCCAATCACGTTCAAATGTCCGTTCCTTACCTCATATGATTGAGGTCACCTAATGTGAGTAGCCTGTGAGTCCATTTGGGATTGCTGTCAATCAACTGTCTGCAATATTGAGCGTTCAATCTGAACATAGAACACCCATGCTCATTTAAGACTTTACTAACATATTTTGGATCGTTACACTCTCTATATATGACTTATTGCTACATTGAAATAACAGTTGATTTCCTTATTCCATTATATGTATTCATTGTAGCAGCTTGCTTTTTATAGTAACCATTGCTCGTTCTATTTTTATATATATCCTGTCATACTAGGTGTATCAATAGGTATACATTCCTAACAACATTCTAGTAACTTGATTATTACAATATCATTTTATTACTAACGTTATATAATCATTTTTTGCATTCTATAATAACAATTCAATTCCTGGTTATAAGAAATAGTACAATCTCATTAATATACTTTAGACCGTGAGACTAGCGCTGTGTAGTGAACTCAACTCTGTCTTTCTTTTTTACTAATACGGTGTGATCACCTGTAAGGGTAGTGTGACCACACTCTTTAGTTCACTCCAGCAGCTTATCTCGTATTGGTGTTAATAATTTTTTGCGCCTCCAGTGTGGCCCACACCTAGGTGTGGCTCACATTACAAAAATCCTTTTTTTGAAAAAAAAAATATAAAAAAATAATAAAAATATATATATATATATATATATATATATATATATATATATACACAGTATAAAATATACTGTATGTCTATACCTATCTCTCTCTCTCTTTTTAACTATTACAGTTTACTTTAGGTCTATATATTCTATATATTCTAGCACTGTTGTGATATCCATTGAAAGTATAGGTTGTGCTTGACCTAAGATGGTTAACACATTTTACTATGGACTTGTAATATCAAGTTGTGCGTTAATATAGTGCAGTCCAGCGATATCAAGTATCGCGTCCGGCTCTATCATTAGCCCGCCACTTGTATTCTGGCTCCATATGTATTACTATATAATATTATATTTAAAGCCCTAAAATGAATACCATAAAATGTAAAAACAGCAATATAAACATATTTTTTATACTTGTGAGGCGTGTTACTATACATCAATTAGACAGTTAGGGGTTTTGTTAATCAGCCTATGAGCAGCCATTTTTTTTCTTTGCTGCATATATAAAATGACATTTTTTAAACAGGATTTAAACATGCACACAGACATATACTTTCTGTTAAATTCAATATCAATAAGGACAGCATTACAAAATATTTTAATATGTTACTGCTCTTTTATATGCATGGTAGCATTTTTTTATAGTTCACTGTGCTGGCCCTTTAAAAAAAGCAAACAAATGGCAAACTACTTACATGTACTGTACACAGTATTACAGCCATGTACTATAAATGCAGGTGGCAAAAACTCTACGTCAAATCTTTTGTTATCAGCTACGGAGCCTGTGGAACAACTTCCTCAGTAGTGGTCACATGATCACTAGGAGCAGGTGCTATAGGGAACCAATGCAAAACAAGGGCTACCTGTACCACTATTTTTAACACATTTCAGTTTATTTATATTCTGGAATTATGGCCTCCATACTGTACACATTATGCATGATAGAGCTTAACTAGTGATCTGTGAAGTGACCTAAGACTAAGAATATTACTATTTCTGTTGCAAATACATCTTATTCAACCACACATTGTACTGGCTTGCATGCTCTAATACTGTTGTTTACATTTACAGACCTTCATAGAAACAAAAGATAAAGCCAATGCAAAAGTAAAGCGTGAAACATAATTGATCCAGCTTCAATGATAACTGCTTAATGTACTTGAATAGTTATTTTTTCACTAAGTTAATAACATCATTTATAATTAACACTTTTTAAATATACAAATACTTCATTACATATATAAATTAATTTGTAATCATTTTTAATTAGAAGACCCGAAACCTAAAACTGTTTATTAAGACCATTATGGAACCCAGGCTACACTGCAGGTATCTGAAGGAGGATTACTGCACATGTGCAAACAGGTCAGCACTGGAATGTGGTGAAATATATTTCAACATTGTGGCACCTATAACTAGAGGAAGATGGGGAATAACTTTAATACTATGCATATAAAATGTATTTAGTGTTTAATGTCTCTTTAAATACAATCTTACTGGATTCAAATATAAAAAAAAGTATTTTATGAATCTCCAGGGTCCATATTATTGATTGTGTCTAAAGATCATCCAATGGAATGTTGTGTCAGTTCCAATCTGGACAGTAACAACCTCAGAATAATCAGATTCAGAACTTGCTTGTTTGCAGCACTAGCGGTACGGAAGCCTGTTTGGTCTACAATACCTCAGTGAGAGTTGTTTTTGGGATGTACTGACTTTGTCAAGAGGATATACCAGAGTTTGTGAAGGAATACAAACAAAACTTAGCCTGCACTCAGCAAATGCTGTGATACAATAAGTATACAATATGGGGTCAATTTATTATAGTGCGAGCGGTCATGATACAATGTAGTGTATTATGTCCGCTGCACATCGATAAAATGCGGACAGCATACGCTGTTTGCATTTATCATTGCAACAGCAGTTCTTGTGAACTGCTGGTGCAATACCGCCCCCTGCAGATTTGCGGCCAATCGGCCGCTAGCAGGGGGTGTCAATCAACCCGATCGTATTCGATCGGGTTGATTTCTGTCTGCTGCCTCAGAGTAGGCAGACAGGTTATGGAGCAGCGGTCTTTAGACCTCTGTTTCCTATGCATCCGTATACATCTGTTTCCGCTGCTCCTTAACTCATACGCCACCTCTGAGGCAGTGGACAGCAATCAGCTCGATCGAATACGATCTGGTTGATTGGCACCCCCTGCTAGAAACCGATTGGCCGCGAATGTGCAGGGGGCGGCATTGCACAAGCATTTCACAAGGAATGCTTGTGCAATGATAAAAGCCAACAGTGTATGCTATCCACTCACACTTTGATAATTCAGCACCCAAGAGAACAAAAAAAAGCTGATAATAGACATAAATTAGAAAGTTGTTTAAAATTTCATGCTCTATCTGAATCATGAAAGAAACATTTTCGGTTTCATATCCCTTTAATTATTAAAGTCTGCTAGAGAGATGTCAGTCCTAACTTGAACAGCTACATTGTACTCCACCATATCCCTCTCGTCAACAATTTGATGTAACAGTTTAATGAATTGTGACTTTTTTTTAATGGCGCAATAGTGTTGCTGTTGATAATGGGAGGAACACAATTGCAGAAGGATACCGCATGCAGAAACGTGATTCATTGATATTCCTTGGTTTCTGGCTTTTTCTTTCTACTTACAAATGTCAGTAATATTAATGATAAGTGAGGACTTCCGGTAGGCGTGGCAAACACTAAGCACGACGCTGGAGCGTCTCGTGGAGGAACCGACAGCTAAACACTAGCCAGAGAAGATCCTGCCTAAACCGTAGACTCCTATTTTGGGGCATTATAGCTCTGCACAGGGAGCAGCTTGAAGTCAGGCGAGCGGAGGTGCCGGAAGCCCCATTACAACCGCACAAAGGCCGGGCGGTACTGGCCCTGACACACACTGAGCCAGACACATGAAAAAGGAAAAAAGGCGCAACGCACAGGCAAGGTTGGCAAGTTAACAGTCTGCAGGCGCGACTCTGAGTGGTAAACCATAAAAATCTTCATAATTCCGTTTCTATGACCCGTGTGACGGAGCAGCCCTACACCGGATGCGAGGTATCGTGCCTGATGTGGGGAGGATATAAACTAACGGTGAAGTGGTCCGGAGTCGAGGATTAAAAGCCGGGGACAGACACGCAAGTACCAGAGCTGCAAAATCGCAAGTATCATAAGATAAGTGTAATGGTACATAAAGTTGTGTTGCTTGAGGCAGAAAAGCAGTGTGTGTCAGTGGTGAAGAGAGATACCATAGACTCGGTACAGCAAATGGTTTATTGACTGAGAAAGGATGTGTCTCACAAGACAATATTGCAAACATACAGTCTGGTTGCTTGAGGCAGAAAAGCAGTGTGGGTATGTGGTGAAGAGAGACACTTTGGACTCGGTACAGCAAAAAGTTTATTGACTGTGACAGATCGTGTCTCATACGACAATATTGCAAACAAGGTGGATTTAAAGTGAAAGTGTGCAGTACAGAAAGAATGTTTATATATAGGCACAGCACACACTGAACTTTCTTTGTGGAACTAACGAATAGTTACGCCCTAGAGCGGGCGCAAATTCTTGCAGAGCATGAAGGTCTGGTAAAGGCCAGATAGTAGCTACACAGAGACCTGTGAACCAGCACTGCGCAATATTAAAGGTGGAAGAAAAGGGAAAAGTAAAAGCAGTAAAAGCAGGACATTACGCTTAAAAAGTGTGAACGCTACTTATAGACTTTTTTCTTTTTTCCCTTTTTGGGGACACGTTTAAAAAGTGATTTATTTATATTCACCTGTCAGTTTTTTTTTCTATTTCTCTTTTCTTTTTTTTTTTTTTTTTTTTTTTGTCTTTTCTTTGTTTCTCAGGGAATGAAGTTGGTAATAATGCAATATGTCAGTCTGCAAAAAGGCCTTATATGATATGGTTGTACAAGGGAATATTATTTACATCATGTGGGGCGTGTAGTATAGCCAGGCAAATAAAAAACTTTACTCCCATAACAGGATAGAAGTGGATTAAAAATTGATCTTTGGCTTTTCTACAGAAAAAACAGTAGCCAAAGGCAATAAAGCCAGAAAGCAGATCTAACAATTAGAATATTTAAAAATACAGGTGAAAAGTAGAAAGGAGCAACACCCTTAGGTGGCTAAAAGTGGGTTTTACATATTCTAGATAACACATGATAAGGTTAGCCCTCTAAAGGGAGGGGATAACCATTAAGCGCACACAAGTATTAAAGGTTCTGAGTCACAGAGGCGTTGAGTAAGAAAAGAGCACTAATTCAGGCACAATCTTAAAGGGTAGGGCCAAAGACACGCAGAAGGGGTTGGGATAATCGGGGGCACAAAGCACTTAAGCATATAGGTTAAGAGACAAAACCATTTTCTCTACCCCAAGTAATATTAAGGTCAAGTGAGGTTAAAGTATAGTAAAGGAGTAATATCACAGAAGTAGAAGGAAAATAGTATTGGCACATACCCATTCTTATCCACGTTTTTTTTTTACACTTCCTTTTATGGATAAGTACATCACGAATATGAGAAACAGATCCCCTAATATGCCGGTCAAGAAAGACAAAAAGTTGAAAGCTCTGCAGGAAAGCAGCACAGAAATAGATCCAGAGAGCCCAGGAAAAAAAATTGAGACACAGTTAACAATAAATCAACTTGCTGACTTAATTTTACCGCAATTTGAGATAATCAAAAGAGAGATAGCGGATCTTTCTCAAGAGGTGAAGCAATTTGCGGTCAGAATGAGAGAAGTTGAAGATAGGGTCTCAGACCTAGAGGACAAAATGTACAATCAGGAAACAAATATGAATCTATACACAGATAAAATTAAAACGTTGCAGTCCAAGGTAGATGACCTTGAGGACAGGTCACGGCGCAGCAACGTGCGAATAGTGGGACTCCCAGAAACAAAGGAGTATACGGATCTATTAAGGTTTGGGGAGACAATTCTGCCTAGCCTGCTAGGGATACAGTTAGGCAATACAAAATTACAAGTCGAAAGAGCACACAGAATAGGGAATAGCAAAGAGTCCATAGATGGGAATGTACGCCCACGAATGGTATTGATCAAATATTTAAATTTTCAGGATAAGTTTAATGTGATGAGTCACTATAGAAGAGCACAACCTTTCATGATTGAGAACAAACAGGTACACCTGTTCCAAGATTTTTCCCAAGAGACATCCACCAGGCGTAGGGCAATGGCGCCCTTCTGTACAGCACTGATTAAAGCAGGGCTGAAGGCAAACATGAGGTATCCAGCCAAAATTACGGTGCTAAGTATGGAGGGTAACATTGCTTTAAACTCGGTGAATGAAGCAAAAGCCTTTTGCGAGGAAAATAATATTGCAGTGTAAAATTTAATTCAGCACAGTATACTGATTGAAACAATATTATCAATTAAATGTATAAAAATAACATTATAACAGAAGTTTTGGGTATGTATAGGAGGGAACTTCCCCCCCCCCTTTTTTTTTCTTTTTTTTTTTCTGTTCTCTCCCCTCTCACGCTCCTCCCCTCCTCCCTCGGGGTTGGCTTCTCTCCTCTCTTCTTACCCGTCCGGGTGTCTCCTGCCCCCTTTTTTAAGTCAAAATATACAACTTAGGTAAGGAATGAATGCTACACCTAATACACTAAGTCTATTATCATGGAATGTGGGAGGGATAACCTCCCCAGCTAAACGTAAAAATGTTTTAAAAATGCTTAAAAAGGGTAAACCTGACATCATATGCCTACAGGAATTACACCTGAAAAGACCAGAGATAGAGAAATTAAAGACAAATTGGATTACGGAGATAATTGCCACACCGTGTAATAAACGCAAAAGGGGGGTAGCGATACTCTTCAATAAAAATCTGAGTTACAGTATATTAAAGCAAGAAGTAGACCCGGATGGGAGATATTTGATTGCACAAATAAAGTCAGGGAATGAGATATGGACCATATGTAATATATACGGCCCTAACGGTCTAGATAAGGGTTTCTGGCAAAAGATAAAACAAAAAGTAACACCATATCTGGGACAAAATCTGATAATTGCGGGGGATATGAACATGACATTATACCCTGGTATAGATAAATTTAAAATCAGAAGTAAACAGGCAAATTACAGGGAAGCAAAGTATCTGAGACATTTTGCTAAGACACTAAAAATAAATGACATTTGCCGGCTGCAACATCCGGATGAACGAACATTCACATGTGAATCTAAGGCACACAGAAACTTCTCACGTATTGACATGTTCTTAGTAGAAGAACAATTACTCAAACTAGAATTAAAAACAAGCATAGCAGACATAATATTGTCAGATCACGCAATAATTTCACTCAAGATTTCAACCACATCTAGACCCAGCAAAAATAAAAACACATTCCATTACCCAGGGTTTATGTATAACAACCCACATTTTGTAAATTGGCTGCAGAAAACGTGGCAAGAATATCTTACGAATAATAAGGAATATATGAATAGAACGGAAATCCTGTGGGAGGCAGGCAAGGCTGTCCTCAGAGGGGAGGTAAAGGCGCATATGGTGTTGCTGACCCGCAAATATAAGGCTAGGGAGATGCAACTGGCTAACCAGCTCAGAAATGCATTTGAGCAGTATAAAGGAAACCCAAATGAAGATACATGGGGCAGTTATATATCTAAAAAAGCGGAGCGAGATAACTTTCTCAAAGAAAAATGGGTTAGAGAAGACGTAAAAGCAAGGGCGGTCTATCAAGGACAACAAGGTATAAATGCTAAACATCTTGCTAAGTTAATCAAATTTCGCAGTAAGAAGAATATAATAACAACAATCAGGATAGGGGACAGAGTGTTAAATTCCTCTTCAGAAATAAGGCAGGCATTTTTTATATATTACTCAAATCTCTATTCCAAACAGCAGATAAATCAGGAGGAGAAAGAGAAATTCTGGCAAGGGATTAAGTTACCCCAAATAACAAGAGAGGCACTGCTCAAAATAAATACACCAATCACAGAGACAGAAGTTGTAAAAATCATTAAAAAACTCAAAGTAGGGAAAGCGGCAGGGCCAGATGGTCTTCCTGCAGAGTTCTATAAGTCAACAGTAGAACTGGTGACCCCGACACTTATCAAGCTATATAATGAATATTATATGAACAAGGGGATGAACTCGCGATATTTTGCAGATTCAGTTATCACATTAATCCACAAGAAAGGTAAAGATCCAGAGGACCTAGCCTCATATCGTCCAATCTCATTGTTAAACCAAGATTATAAGATTTTAACGGCGGTTATCGCAGAGAGATTGAAAAGAATTATAGGGGAACTAATACACCCCGATCAGGCAGGCTTCATACCAGGGAGAAACGCAGTACGAAATATGCGAAGAGTCCTAACAATGCTAGATTACTACAATTATATAGGTAAGGGGGGGGGACGGCGGGTCCCATGCGATGGAGTTGGGGATCTTGCAGTCATCACAATTGATGCCGAGAAGGCCTTTGACTCCATCGTATGGGACCATCTGTTTTCAGCCCTGGAAAAGTTTGGGTTTTCAGGAAATATTATACAGCTGATAGAGTCAATATACAACAAACCAAGATCACAATTACTAGTAAATGGGGAATTATCACAGTATATAACGCTCGGAAAGGGTACGCGGCAGGGGTGTCCACTATCACCCTTGCTGTTTGACTTAGCGCTGGAGCCCCTAGCAATTTATATCAGGCAGAAAGTACAAGCGGTAGAAATAGGTAGCCAAAAAATGACGATATCTTTATATGCTGACGACATATTATTGTTTTTAAAAGATACTGTTAGTAGTATCCCGTTGGTGCTGGAAATTATAGGCAATTTTAGTTCCTTTACAGGATACAAAATTAACCCTAATAAATCAGAACTCATGTGGGTGGAAAAAAACAGATATAGTCGAAACTGCATATTCAAGGAAGTAAACTATATTAATTATCTGGGAATTAGAATAAGCAGGGACCCCAGAGAATGGTACCAGTTAAATTATAGAGATATTTTTGATAATATACAACTAGATTTAGACAAATGGAACATGTACTATCTATCCCTATCCGCTAGGGTTATGCTGTTAAAAACAATCTTCTTTCCAAAAATACTGTTTTTGATGCAAAATCTTCCCATTTTTATTTCTAGAAAGGATCTGGATAAATATAACAGGGCATGTGGAAGGTTTATTTGGGGGAAGAAGAAAGGGCGTATGTCAATGGAAAAATTAATACAAAATAAGCAAGTAGGGGGATTTGCCTTACCAAGTATCAAATTCTACAATATTGTTACCCTAGTAAAGTTTGGCCTTGACTGGCTCACAGAATCAAACTATGTCACATATTATAAGTTGGAAGCAGAAATGGTTAAACCATTCAATTTAAAAGCCATATTACACTGCCCACACAAGAAGTTACCAAGTAATATCAGCAATTTACTAACATGTTCAAATGTAGTGCTCGCATGGCAGAAGTATTGTAAAATCTTAAGACAAAATTACCAGGTCTCTAAAATATTACCAATAATCGGGTGCGTGGATTTTCAACCAGGGTTTCAGAATATAGTATTCCAGGAATGGCAGGAAAAAGGTATTAAAGAATTTGTACAACTAAAGATGTTGGATAACACCGGGATTAAAACATATGAAAATTTAGCAACAGAATATAGACTCCCGGCGAAGAATTTTTTTGCATACCTACAAACTCGCCACTACATAGAAACAAAAAATAGTGAACATGGGACGGACTGGGGGCAAGAGTTTACGGAGGCAGGTTTAAAATTATATAAGGCAGGCTTTAGATCAATATCATACTGGTACCAGCAGATACTGAAAAATATAGGACAACAACATATAAATAAACTGAAACACCAACTCATGAAATATTTTGGTAATATACAAGAAGAGGACATAACAAGTAGTATTAAAAGAGCAGAAGAGACCACAGACAGGGTCAATCTGAGAGAATCACAACGCAAGTTAATAAATAACTATTACTTAACACCGGAAAGAATGAGTAAATGGGTAACCACACAACAAAATGTGTGCCATAAATGCAGTGAAGATAGGGCTAATATATTACATTGCCTTTGGAGTTGCCCCAAGGTACAACAATACTGGTTAAAGGTACAATTTTGGGTTAATAAATATCTCAGTGACAAGGTGGTATTAGACTCCACAGCAATATTCTTTTTGTGCCACAAGGAGAAAGTGGGGGACAGGCAACTACTGAATATTGTGATTTTACTTGCACGCAATGTAATATTTAAGACATGGAAAAATAAACAAGCTCCCAGTTTAAGTGAACTAGTTAACAACATAAAGTTACAGATGATTATTGAAAGACACAACTTGAGAGTGGATGCCCGAAAAACATTTATAAAATTTTTCAAGAAATGGAAGAAGTATATTTGTTCATGGCCAATAGAGCAACAAATACAATTTACAGAGCCACTTAGAAATACGGTTCCATTTATTGAATTAATTGCAGCAGAAGTATTACCTATACAATGGCTAAACTAAACAGAATAATCATGGAAATATAAGGCAGGCGGGTGGAAGGGGGGGGGGCCCGGGGGGGATGGGGAGAGGGAGAGAGAGTAGCAAACATTTTTTTTTTTTTTCTTTTTCTTTTGTTGTCGTTGTTGTTGTGTGTGGTTATTTTTATGATTGGGGAAGTTCCAAAAAAGAAGGGAAGAAAAGAAATAAAGAAGGGAGTAAAGAAAGATAAGATTTATTTTTCACTGAGGTATTGCAATTCTTGGGTGAATAGGATGCGATTAGTGGAAAAATATTAAGATACACTGTTCATCAAAATTGTAAAGCTAAACTAATTGCGGTGTAAATTTTGTTGGTATTTGTATATCTGGTATCGATGATATGGTATTTCAAACAATAGAAAATGGAAAACTGAGCCATGGAAATCTTGAGAGAGAGATAGAGATATGGACTATTATTCGTCCTGGGAGAACAGAGACTTGTAAATGTAATTTTTTTTCTGTTTTTTTTCCTTTTTACAATGTGTTAAAAAGTCTAAGCTGGAGAAGTTCATGACTCTGTACCCTCTCTCTGTTTGTTGTACTTTTTCTTTTTTGTATGCTCAAAATAAAAATATTTAAAAAAATAAATAAAAAATATTAATGATAAGTGGCTCTGAAATTGATACATATACTGTAGTAGTCATTTATAGCTTATCCATAAGGTTAGTGGGTACAGAAAGACCATTTGGGAACTATTTTGGGATGTTCAAATCCACTGCAAAGCCTGAATGACTGAACCAGCTTCAGCATATATATCTCTGCTAATTAAAATCCCACAACCCGGACCTGTCTTTAGACCCTGTTAATATACCTCCTCATATTACATGCAAACATTGTCTATACTCATTAAAGCCCAGTTTGTCTGTAAGCTGTAGCTGCTAGATCTGTTAGATCTGCAAAGTAGGTTCAGTAAATAAAAATATTCCATTTAAAACACGTTACTTAAAGGGACTGTATACATTCATTTACATATAACTGCATATAATAGACACTACTATAAAGAATAAGATGCACAGATACTGATATAAAAATCCAGTATAAAATGGTTTAAAAACGTACTTAGAAACTTTCAGTTTAGCTCTGTTGAAAAGGCAGTTGGAAAGCCCACTGCAAGTGGGAAATAAGACGCCCCCCCCCCTTCTTTTGCATATGAAAAGATGCTTTACACAAACAGGAGCAAGCTGGAGAAGGTAGCTGACTGTATTCAAATAAAACTTTGGGGCTTGGTTAGTCTGAAAATCAGAGCAATGTTATTTAAAAATAAGCAAAATTATAATTTTTTTTAAAAAACAAACTTTATGGGCTTTATAAATAGATCATCTACAAAACATTTATGCAAAGAAAAAATGAGTGTATAATGGCCCTTTAACATAGAGGTGTACTCTGCAGGTCTTAATAAGAAGGAGAGACAACTACTAAATAAAATATCTCATACAAGGAACATTCGCTTACACTTCCTATTTTATATTTTTCATATGGCAGTGAGTTTATGAACGTGTTTAATTTTAATACATGTTCTTATTTCATATTTTTTGCTATGTACAATTTATCTTGCATTGTTTGTGGGTAGCCATTACATAGCTCATATAATATCTGTTACTAAAATTATCTCTACATTTTACACATCTCACAAAGCCCTCTACGTTTACCCTTCCTACAATGCTTATTAGCATCATTTACATGTGAATGTTGTGTCCAGCACTGTAATATGTGTCCTCAAATGCTATGTTTGTGAATGTGTATTCATGGGAGTTGAACCTGGAAGCCCCCTCCTCAGGATGTAAGGAAGCTCTTTTGCATACAGAATATTGCAGGGGAGATACAATATGACATAGACCACCTAGTACATTTTTTGAAGCAAATACAAATCAAAAAGCAAATACAAATAAAAAATAAAATAGCTCTGTTTTCATGGTACATTACTTTATATTTCATTTTTAAGTTTAATATATATTTATTTATTAGTACAAGTGCATTGCATATTTTAAGACAAATCTGCTGCTTACATTTGGTGACATAAAACAGTGCAGGTGTCACATGCTTAGAGAATACTATAAAGCCTGTAAGAAAACTTCAGACACACCCATTTCAGCCTACTCACCTAGGCTATGAGACTCCTTTTACAATAGAAAATAAAAAATGTTTTGAACTTCTTTTTTTTAATTTTTTTTTATTGAATACAATTTAAAGATTACAGAAAATGGGAAATAAATACTATTTGCTTTCATATCTATAAATGTAGAGTTAAAACTAGGGCACATTTACATTTGAATACATACTTTTATTATGAATTATAGTAGTATTTATACAATTTTTGAATGCATAGTTTGATTATGATTTTACATTGTACTTTCAATACAATTTATTTATACATTTTTTAAACTGCTAAGTTTATTAATCACTGTACTTAGGTCTGTCTTTTGCATACAGAAATATAGGTGCCCCTTAGCAATATACACAGCTATCAAGGTCATATTGGTCCTTTAGAGAATCCTGTAATGGATTTCATGACACTGGTGGATATTTTTAGAGAATTTCACCTAAGCAGAGAGCCTTAGAGGCAAGACCCCATGATGTGATGCATGTGAAATAATTATGTCTGTATCATGTGTATGCATGTGTCAGTAGTTATATGTGTCTGTGTGTGCACATGATGTGATGCATGTGATATCATTATGTCTGTATCATGTGTATGCACGTGTCAGCAGTTATATGTGTCTGTGTGTGCACATGATATGATGCCTGTGAAATCATTATGTCTGTATCATGTGTATGCACGTGTCAGCAGTTATGTGCGTCTGTGTGTGCACATGATGTGATGCATGTGAAATCATTATGTCTGTATCATGTGTATGCACGTGTCAGCAGTTATGTGTGTCCGTGTGTGCACATGATATGATGCATGTGAAATCATTATGTCTGTATCATGTGTATGCACGTATCAGCAGTTATATGTGTCCGTGTGTGCACATGATATGATGCATGTGAAATCATTATGTCTGTATCATGTGTATGCACGTGTCAGTAGTTTTATGTGTCCGTGTGTGCACATGATATGATGCCTGTGAAATCATTATGTCTGTATCATGTGTATGCACGTGTCAGCAGTTATGTGCGTCTTTGTGTGCACATGATGTGATACATGTGAAATCATTATGTCTGTATCATGTGTCTGCACGTGTCAGTAGTTTTATGTGTCCCTGTGTGCACATGATATGATGCCTGTGAAATCATTACGTCTGTATCATGTGTATGCACGTGTCGGCAGTTATATGTGTCCGTGTGTGCACATGATGTGATTCATGTGATATCATTATGTCTGTATCATGTGTATGCACGTGTCAGCAGTTATGTGTGTCCGTGTGTGCACATGATATGATGCCTGTGAAATCATTACGTCTGTATCATGTGTATCCATGTGTCAGCAGTTATATGTGTCCGTGTGTGCACATGATGTGATTCATGTGATATCATTATGTCTGTATCATGTGTATGCACGTGTCAGCAGTTATGTGTGTCCGTGTGTGCACATGATATGATGCCTGTGAAATCATTATGTCTGTATCATGTGTATGCACGTGTCGCAGTTATGTGCGTCTGTGTGTGCACATGATGTGATGCATGTGAAATCATTAAGTCTGTATCATGTGTCTGCACGTGTCAGCAGTTATATGTGTCTTTGTGTTTACATGATGTGATTCATGTGAAATCATTATGTCTGTATTATGTGTATGCACGTGTCCGCAGTTATATGTGTCTGTGTGTGCACATGATGTAATGCATGTGAAATCATTTTGTCTGTATCATGTGTTGGCACTCGGCAGCTATGTGTGTCTGTGTGTGCACATGATGTGATACATATGAAATCATTATGTCTATATCATGTGTATGCACGTGTCGGCAGTTATATGTGTCCGTGTGTGCACATGATGTGATTCATGTGATATCATTATGTCTGTATCATGTGTATGCACGTGTCAGCAGTTATGTGTGTCCGTGTGTGCACATGATATGATGCCTGTGAAATCATTATGTCTGTATCATGTGTATGCACGTGTCAGCAGTTATGTGCGTCTGTGTGTGCACATGATGTGATGCATGTGAAATCATTATGTCTGTATCATGTGTCTGCACGTGTCAGCAGTTATATGTGTCTGTGTGTGCGCACGATGTGATGCCTGTGAAATCATTACGTCTGTATCATGTGTATGCACGTGTCAGCAGTTATGTGTGTCCGTGTGTGCACATGATATGATGCATGTGAAATCATTATGTCTGTATCATGTGTATGCACGTATCAGCAGTTATATGTGTCTGTGTGTGCACATGATGTGATGCCTGTGAAATCATTATGTCTGTATCATGTGTCTGCACGTGTCAGTAGTTTTATGTGTCCGTGTGTGCACATGATGTGATAACTGTGAAATCATTATGTCTGTATCATGTGTCTGCACGTGTCAGTAGTTTTATGTGTCCGTGTGTGCACATGATATGATGCCTGTGAAATCATTATGTCTGTATCATGTGTATGCACGTGTCAGCAGTTATGTGCGTCTGTGTGTGCACATGATGTGATACATGTGAAATCATTATGTCTGTATCATGTGTCTGCACGTGTCAGTAGTTTTATGTGTCCGTGTGTGCACATGATATGATGCCTCCTGTGAAATCATTATGTCTGTATCATGTGTATGCATGTGTCAGCAGTTATGTGTGTCCGTGTGTGCACATGATATGATGCCTGTGAAATCATTATGTCTGTATCATGTGTATGCACGTGTCAGTAGTTATATGTGTCTGTGTGTTTACATGTGATTCACGTGAAATCATTATGTCGGTATTATGGGTATGCACGAGTCAGCAGTTATATGTGTCTGTGTGTGCACATGATGTAATGCATGTGAAATCATTTTGTCTGTATCATGTGTCGGCACTCGGCAGCTATGTGTGTCTGTGTGTGCACATGATGTGATACATATGAAATCATTATGTCTATATCATGTGTATACACGTGTCGGCAGTTATATGTGTCCGTGTGTGCACATGATGTGATGCATGTAAAATTATTATGTCTATATCATGTGTATACACGTGTCGGCAGTTATATGTGTCTGTGTGTGTACATGTGATTCACGTGAAATCATTATGTCGGTATTATGTGTATGCACGTGTCAGCAGTTATATGTGTCTGTGTGTGCACATGATGTAATGCCTGTGAAATCATTTTGTCTGTATCATGTGTCGGCACTCGGCAGCTATGTGTGTCTGTGTGTGCACATGATGTGATACATGTGAAATCATTATGTCTGTATCATGTGTCTGCACGTGTCAGTAGTTTTATGTGTTGTGTGTGCACATGATATGATGCCTCCTGTGAAATCATTATGTCTGTATCATGTGTATGCATGTGTCAGCAGTTATGTGTGTCCGTGTGTGCACATGATATGATGCCTGTGAAATCATTATGTCTGTATCATGTGTATGCACGTGTCGCAGTTATGTGCGTCTGTGTGTGCACATGATGTGATGCATGTGAAATCATTATGTCTGTATCATGTGTCTGCACGTGTTAGCAGTTATATGTGTCTTTGTGTTTACATGATGTGATTCATGTGAAATCATTATGTCTGTATTATGTGTATGCACGTGTCGGCAGTTATATGTGTCTGTGTGTGCACATGATGTAATGCATGTGAAATCATTTTGTCTGTATCATGTGTCGGCACTCGGCAGCTATGTGTGTCTGTGTGTGCACATGATGTGATACATATGAAATCATTATGTCTGTATCATGTGTATACACGTGTCGGCAGTTATATGTGTCCGTGTGTGCACATGATGTGATGCATGTAAAATCATTATGTCCATATCATGTGTATGCACGTGTCGGCAGTTATATGTGTCTGTGTGTGCACATGATATGATGCCTGTGAAATCATTATGTCTGTATCATGTGTATGCACGTGTCGGCAGTTATATGTGTCCGTGTGTGCACATGATGTGATGCATGTAAAATCATTATGTCCATATCATGTGTATGCACGTGTCGGCAGTTATATGTGTCTGTGTGTGCACATGATGTAATGAATGTGAAATCATTTTGTCTGTATCATGTGTCGGCACTCGGCAGCTATGTGTCTGTGTGTGCACATGATGTGATGTCTGTGAAATCATTATGTCTGTATCATGTGTATGCACGTGTCAGTAGTTATATGTGTCTGTGTGTGTACATGTGATTCACGTGAAATCATTATGTCGGTATTATGTGTATGCACGAGTCAGCAGTTATATGTGTCTGTGTGTGCACATGATGTAATGCATGTGAAATAATTTTGTCTGTATCATGTGTCGGCACTCGGCAGCTATGTGTGTCTGTGTGTGCACATGATGTGATGTCTGTGAAATCATTATGTCTGTATCATGTGTATGCACGTGTCAGTAGTTATATGTGTCTGTGTGTGTACATGTGATTCACGTGAAATCATTATGTCGGTATTATGTGTATGCACGTGTCAGCAGTTATATGTGTCTGTGTGTGCACATGATGTAATGCCTGTGAAATCATTTTGTCTGTATCATGTGTCGGCACTCGGCAGCTATGTATGTCTGTGTGTGCACATGATGTGATGCCTGTGAAATCATTATGTCTGTATCATGTGTATGCACGTGTCAGTAGTTATATGTGTCTGTGTGTTTACATGATGTGATTCATGTGAAATCATTATGTCGGTATTATGTGTATGCACGTGTCAGCAGTTATATGTGTCTGTGTGTGCACATGATGTAATGCATGTGAAATCATTTTGTCTGTATCATGTGTCGGCACTCGGCAGCTATGTGTGTCTGTGTGTGCACATGATGTGATACATATGAAATCATTATGTCTATATCATGTGTATGCACGTGTCAGCAGTTATATGTGTCCATGTGTGCACATGATGTGATGCATGTAAAATCATTATGTCTATATCATGTGTATACACGTGTCGGCAGTTATATGTGTCTGTGTGTGCACATGATGTAATGAATGTGAA
This sequence comes from Bombina bombina, assembly GCF_027579735.1. Lineage (NCBI taxonomy): Eukaryota > Metazoa > Chordata > Amphibia > Anura > Bombinatoridae > Bombina > Bombina bombina. Next base: position 257,031,866 of record NC_069506.1, read on the forward strand.
ATCATTTTGTCTGTATCATGTGTCGGCACTCGGCAGCTATGTGTGTCTGTGTGTGCACATGATGTGATGCCTGTGAAATCATTTTGTCTGTATCACGTATATGCACGTGTCAGTAGTTATATGTGTCTGTGTGTGTACATGTGATTCACGTGAAATCATTATGTCGGTATTATGTGTATGCACGTGTCAGCAGTTATATGCACAGTATATATATATATATATATATATATGTTTATTCACTTAACTGTCCCAGTAAAATACAGTATTAATATAATACAGTATGATACAATAATAATATCTTGTTGAATAGCTAAAAGCGAAAAGATGGTTTGTCTACTGGTGAATTATTGTGCATAGTTCTTACGAATACATTTACACCTGAAGTGTGTTTTTCTTATGTTTTGTCAGCTGCTGAGCAAGAACCTCATGTTTAAATCTGCTTACGATTTACATGGTTTATATATGCAGGTTTTATAATACTCTATTGATTCTGCCTGATTAATTTTTATTAAGAAATTAAAACTTTTAGTTTGGGGTCAAGCCAACCTTTCTAACATCCTTTTCATTAGATTTGTACAGTGTTGCACCAATGATTTTGTGCAGCACTATATTTGTTCAGGTATGATCTCTGATATCCTGAGCTTACAAAAAAAGCCTAAGGAGGGTCATTTGAAAGCAAATGTTTGGTGTAATGTTGCTTATTAAAGGACCATTATAGTAAATAAATTACATACTCTATTGACCCTTGAGTCTAGACTACTGTGTGTTTAAAGGGACATAAAAAAACCTCTACAATATACTTTAATTATTTATTTTGTCCCCTTTTCCTGCAGTTCCATACTGAAATTGTGATCTTTCAGTTCCTGTTAGAAATGGAAGTGCAGAACACTGTAATATGCCACACAGCCATTGGCTGCACACACTAGTGACCTACTTATAACTGTCCCTAATTGGCCACAGCAGAGAAGGTAACCTAAGTTACAACATGGCAGCTCCCATTGTTTTATAGACACTAAAACTTTACACTTATTTTGTCAATATTCAAGCAACTTATCAAACTTTAAAAATTACATCTACATGTTATTCCCAGAATAATATTTTCTTTAAATGCATCATTTTCTATCATTATATGAGTGCAACCCGACGCGCGCAAAAAGTTTACTTCTAGCGCAATTAGCGCTCTAGTTAAAGTACTAAATAGCGCTTCATTTGTAATATGGCGCTTAGTGTACCGTGTCAGATGTTGGAATCTGGACCTTAGCTGGGGTTAAATGCAGTGACATAAGATATTTAAAAATATGAAAATAGAGCAATTTATATTTCCCCTTTAAGATATTCAACATATTAAAAGCATCTGAAAGCAGCTACATCTTTGCTTTTAAGTTTATTATAGTTAATAAGGGGACACAGTTATATTTCAGTATTATAAAAGTGTTTTTCAAGCTGGCTCTATTGTACTGTTAGTAAATGCTAAGTAAAGAAACAAAATGGATAGACCTGCACATAGTTTTTCCAGAAAATGTTTGAAGCTCTTATGCTGCAGTAAAATTAAGGGTCAGTGCTTTAAACTAATTTGAATAATTGCCTAATTTAAATAATTAACTGCAAAGCACAACCATGCTTTTCTGTCAGGGTGGCGCTTAGATGAGAAGTACAACAAATATCTGCTGTTTTCAAAAGTGTAAAAAATGTTTATAATTAGTAATCAGTAGGTATTTCAGAATAAGTATTGTGGTACAGTGAGAGAGAGACGGCGAGGCAGGTAGAGAAGTGGGCAAAAGAGAGAGAGAGAGGGAGAAACAGAGAACTAAACAAATATTTAAAGAGACATGAAAACCCGAATGATTCGGATCATTATTCTGAAGGAGCATACAATTGTAATCATCTTAATTATTTAGTTAGATAATAAAATTTGTTATTCTCTTGCAATGCATTACTCAGAGCTTTAAACACATCAGGCATATATGTGCAGCCACCAATCACCAGCTATCTCCCAGTAGGTCTTTCTGCTCCTGAGCCTACTTACAAAAGATACCTACAGAACGAAGCAACTTTTGACTTTCCTGTCTCTTTAGAAGAAAAAGTTCTATGCCTGTGTTTCTTTTTGTTTAAAATGAAAAACTATTTTTCAGCTACTCCTCTTGCTTTCATCTGCAAGGTGAAAAAATGTGCAGCCAATCAGCATTATCAGTGCTTAGTTCATGCTTTGCTTTACTGTGAACTCATAGGATTTCTTCTAATCTTGTGTGATTTTATATGATCTTGTGAGACTTCATAGTAAACTCCCTCAAACTGAGGCGGTATAGAAAGTGATTGTCCCTGCATGTGCAGGGATGAATGCTCCCTTACTAGTCCCAAGGCAAGCATTCTGATTGGGTTATATTTACTCAAAACTGAAATGTGGTTACTGAGGAACTATTTAGGTAAAACATTTTCCTTTTTTTTCTTAGAGATAATAATATGATTCAGACTATTCATATCATTTTAAAGACATTTTCAGTTTACTTTTGTTATCACTTGTAACGCTTTTTCTTGGTATAAGTTGGTGACACTCTGCGAAATGCCCAAAAAATTTTCTTTTGTAATTCAGAAAGAGCATGCAATTTTAAGCAACTTTCTAATTTACTCCTATTATCATTTTTTCTTTGTTCTCTTGCTATCATTATTTGAAAAAGAAGGCATCTAAGCTTTTTTTTGGTTTCAGTACTCTGGACAGCACTTTTTTATTGGTGGATTAATTTATCCACAAATAAGCAAGGACAACCCAGGTTGTTCACCAAAAATGGTCCGGCATCTAAACTTACATTCTTGCATTTCAAATAAAGATACCAAGAGAATGAAGAAAATTTGATAATAGGAGTAAATTAGAAAGTTGCTTAAAATTTAATGCTCAATCTCAATCACGAAAGAAATTTTTTGGGTACAGTGTCCCTTTAAGAGACTGCTTGTGTCTTCAGCACTATAAGACAACAGTGCTCAAGGCACCGTACACTTCTGAACCTACTTCAATATGCTCTGATAGAAATGAGCTAAGCTTCAACAAAGGATAGCTAGACATAGGAGTGTATTTAATAATAGACATAGAGTACATTTTTAAATTGTAGATTGTTTAAATTATAAAAGTTTATTTTGATTTCCATGTTGCTTCTTTAAAGGGATAGTAAACACCAAAAATGTTATTGTTTAAAAAGAAAGCTAATCCCTTTATATACCATTGCCCAGTTTTGCATAACCAACACTGTTATAGAAATACACCTTTTACCCCTCTAATAACCTTGTATCTAAGCTTCTGCTGACTGCCTCCTTATCTCAGATCTTTTGACAGACTTGCACTTTAGGCAATTAGAGCTGACTCTTAAATAACTTCACGTGCATGAGCACAGTGTTATCTATATGAAACACATGAACTAACGCCCCCTAGCTGTGAAAAACTGTCAAATGAATTTAGATGAGAGGCGTCCTTCAAGGACTTAGAAATTAACATATGAGCCTACCTAGGTTTAGCTTTCAACTAAGAATAACAAAAAACAAAGCAAATTTGATGATAAAAGTAAATTAGAATGTTGTTTAAAATTACATGCCCTATCTGAATCATGAAAATTTAATTTGGCCTTTAAAGAAGAAAAGCAGAAATGTCATAAAATAACAAACCCCGTCAGTAGCACCCTCCAGCCTTGCTATGTAGTGTGGGAACCTTTGTTAGCATCCCAACAACTTCCCTGTATACACTGCTCATTTGATCTATGTGGTCTCATCTGGGGCGCGATCCGATATAGATCGCAGTTTGCGGCGCAAGCGAGGGAACCGGCGTTGCCCGCAGTTTCAGCTCGCAACTCGAGCTATCCCATATAAGTCGCCGTCAGATGCTAACGTGCCGTAAGTCTGACAAACCAGCGATGTCCAGAAATCTGCGCAAGTACAAATTTCTGGCGTCGCCAGTGACTTGCGGCACGTTAGAAACTGCCGGCGCCTATAAAACCTGACTAAAGTCTAAAACACCCGCACTGTCTAACACGCCTCCCTAACATAGCCCGCACTGTCTAACACGCCTCCCTAACATAGCCCGCACTGTCTAACCCTCTATCCGCTATCCCCCCTCACTATCCTAACAATAAAAAAGCTATTAACCCCTAAACCGCCGCTCCCGTACCCCGCCGCAACCTAATAAAGTTATTAACCCCTAAACCGCCGCTCCCGTACCCCGCCGCCAGCTATATTATATCTATAACCCCCTAAAGTGAGCCCCTAACACCGCCGCCAGCTATATTAAAATTATTAACCCCCAATGTAAGCCCCTTACACCGCCGCCATCTCTATTAAAATGATTAACCCCTAATTTAATCTACCTACCCCGCCGCCAGCTATATTATCTATGTTAACCCTAAGTATATTATAGTTAATATAGGTATTACATTATATATATTAACTATATTAACCCTAATTATATTAGGGTTAATATAGTTAATATAGTTACTATAGTATTTATATTAACTATATTAACTCTATCTAACCCTAACACCCCTAACTAAATTTATATTAAATTAATCTAATTCATTTATAAACTAAAATATTCCTATTTAAATCTAAATACTTACCTATAAAATAAACCCTAAGATAGCTACAATATAATTAATAATTACATTGTAGCTATGTTAGGGTTAATATTTATTTTACAGGAACAGCGAATAGAATGCAAGCTCAATCTGATTGGCTGATTGGATCAGCCAATCGGATTGAACTTGAATCTGATTGGCTGATTCAATCAGCCAATCAGATTTTTTTAACTTAATTCCGATTGGCTGATAAAATCCTATCAGCCAATCGGAATTCGGCGGACGCCATCTTGGATGACGTCATTTAAAGGTACCTCATTCCAAGTTCAGTAGTGGGCCGGGATGGATGCTCCGCAGTGGCGGAGCGAAGAAAGAAGATTGAAGATGCCGCCGGAAGAATGAAGACTTTGCTGCCGCTTGGAGGAAGACGTCGCCGGAGGAAGAATTCTTCTTTGCCGCTTGGAGGAAGACATCGCCGGAGGAAGAATTCTTCTTTGCCGCTTGGAGGAAGACATCGCCCGGATCGGATCAGGAGTTCGGCCCGGTGTGGTGAAGACAAGGTAGGGAGATCTTCAGGGGGGTAGTGTTAGGCTTTTTTAAGGGGGGTTTGGGTGGTTTTAGAATAGGGGTATGTGGGTGGTGGGTTGTAATGGGGGGGGGGGGTATTGTATTTGTATGCAAAAGAGCTGAATTCTTTGGGGCATGCCCCACAAAAGGCCCTTTTAAGGGCTGGTAAGGTAAAGAGCTTTGAAATTTGTTTAATTTAGAATAGGGTAGGGAATTTTTTTTATTTTGGGGGTTTATTATTTTATTAGGGGCTTAGAATAGGTGTAATTAGCTTAAAAATCTTGTAATCTTTTTTTATTTTTTGTAATTTAGTGTTTTTTTTTTTTGTAATTTAGTTTAGTTAATTTAATTGTATTTTTAGATAGATGTTTGTAGTTTATTTAATTTATTGCTAGTGTAGGTGTATTTGTAACTTAGGTTAGGATTTATTTTACAGGTAATTGGGTAATTATTTTAACTAGGTAGATATTAAATAGTTAATAACTATTTAATAGCTATTATACCTAGTTAAAATAATTAACAATTTACCTGTAAAATAAATAGTAACCCTAACATAGCTACAATGTAATTATTAATTATATTGTAGCTATCTTAGGGTTTATTTTATAGGTAAGTATTTAGATTTAAATAGGAATATTTTAGTTTATAAATGAATTAGATTAATTTAATATAAATTTAGTTAGGGGTGTTAGGGTTAGATATAGTTAATATAGTTAATATAAATACTATAGTAACTATATTAACTATATTAACCCTAATATAATTAGGGTTAATATAGTTAATATATATAATGTAATACCTATATTAACTATAATATACTTAGGGTTAATATAGATAATATAGCTGGCGGCGGGGTAGGTAGATTAAATAAGGGGTTAATCATTTTAATAGAGATGGCGGCGGTGTAAGGGGCTTACATTAGGGGTTAATAATATTAATATAGCTGGCGGCGGTATAGGGGGATTAGATTAGGGGTTAATAATTTTTATATAGGTGGCGGCGGTGTAAGGGGTCAGATTAGGGGATAGATAAATTAGATGACAGCGGTGTAAGGGGTTCTAATTAGGGGATAGATAAGGTAGATGGCGGCGGTTTTAGGGGCTCACAGTAGGGGGTTAGTTTATGTAGATGGCGGCGGGGTCCGGGAGCGGCGGTTTAGGGGTTAATAACTTTATTAGGGATTTCGGGGGGGGTCGCGGTTGACAGGTAGATAGACATTGCGCATGCGTTAGGTGTTAGGTTTATTTTAGCAGATCGCGGTTGACAGGGAGATAGACATTGCGCATGCGTTAGGTGTTAGGTTTATTTTAGCTGCCAGTTTAGGGAGTTACGGGGCTCCAATAGTCAGCGTAAGGCTTCTTACGGCTGCTTTTTGTGGCGAAGTGAAAATGGAGTAAGTTTTCTCCATTTTCGCCACGTAAGTCCTTACGCTGCATATTGGATACCAAACTGCGCGGGTTTAGTATACCTGCCTATAGCCCAAAAAACTATGGGCGACGGCAGAAATATACGCGCGTAACTTCTAGGTTACGCCGTATATAGGATACCAAACCCGCGCAAATATTGGCGTCGCCGGCTTTTGCGGGCGACGATTTTTATCGGATGGACCCCCTGAACTTCATTCTCTGTAGACTCACAATCAAGTCTGGACTCTTCTGTATTGATTTGTTTGTTAAAATAAAGTTTGTAATCCCTGCTGGTTGGCACACTATCATTACTTTGCAGCTGGAGGAGTAAATCCTGATAAATATTTTGTTGCATACACATTTAATGTATTCCCTCCTTGAACAAATACCGTTGAATACTAATGGAAGAGAATTAAAACAGCTAGGGTTTAGATGAACAGCTCAACATTTGGTTGCATGTTTTTCAATACTACAAATAATTATTTTTCAGGCATTTATAAATATCAACTGTTAGGTTAAAGGGACAAACCATAGCAAAAACATGCCCAAGAAAACTAAAAGGGTTAAACACATAGGCAAATAAGTTAAACACATAGTAGAAAATACACAGTATTAGTGGCAAATGTCCTTGTATATAACACTCGGTAAGCAAACTAAAAATGTAAGCTTAATTCAGCCTGAAACAGATCATTAATTGTCTATGTACCAAAAATTGTATTTATTGAAGTAGCTATTTTTTTTTTACTTGTAACCAGTAAAGTTTCCTTCTGTGTAATTACAAGATTCTCTCTGATCTTTTTAAATCATGATTTATCAGCCAAAAACTGCAAACATTCAACTTTTATTGCTGTACTCAGCTATAACCCTTAATTAAAATGTCAATATTTTATAAAACAGCAACATGTAGATTTAAAGCAGAAAATAATGATATAGGTGACAAGAGAAACTGTGTGCTTGGGGGCTATGCATATTGTCAGGACTGCAACCTTTGGGCTTGGCTGAGGGCCAATATGCCTTATTGTATATTCAGCATCATTTCTAAGTCTTTGTGAATATGAGTGAGTAAGGAGGATATGTCACAGGAGGTCACATAAAATTGACATTCTTTAATCCTTATGCTGAAAATCAGAGAAAAAAAAAGTGAAAAACAAGTCATATTTCAAAATAAAATCTGAACATTGGAAATAAATTAATACAAATTTTCTCAATATACAGCTTTAAACAGGTATATATGGGAATGCAAGTTCCCAGAGAGGGAACTTGTCCACCCAATATCACCATTGGCAAAGCATCACCTCTTGAAGAAATGTAATAATGCACCAGAGCTCTCCTGTACAATTCTACCCCATGTAGGGGTTGTCAATCATCCTAATCTGATCAGTCCGGGAGGATTTTAATACCCCACATCTGAGTTTGCAGAGAGGTTAGGAAGCAGGACTCTTTTGCAGTACTCTATAGCAGCAGTGATTTGCAACATTGTTGGTAACAGTTTTATATATTGTTGCAAACTGCTGCCACAGAGTACTAAACACATGTGCACGCTCCTGAACTCCTATGAGACTACAAGGATTTACTCTTCAAATAAGGGAATGAAGCAAATTTGATAACAGGAGTAAAATGGAAAGTTGGTTAACATTTTATATTCTATCTTATATCTAAACAATTTTACAATTTACTGTTCTTACAAAATTTGCTTTGTTCATTTGGTAACCTTCTTGAAGAGTAAAGCTAGGTAGGTTCATAGGAGCTCAGGAGTGTGCATGTGTCTTTTGCACTCTTTGCTTGTAGCAATGTTATACATAGTTGCACACACTGCTGCCACAGACTGCTAAAGACACATGTATATTCACAAGCTTCTTTGAGCCTATCTAGCTTTACTCTTCAAAGGATATCAAGGGAAGAAAGCAACATGTGAAGAGAAAAATAAATTGGAAAATGATTTAAAACTACGTGCTGTGTCTAAACCATGACTTTACTGTCCATTTAATAAGAAAAAGTTGAGAACTTAAAGGGACATAAAACCCAAAATGTCTCTTTCATGATTCAGATAGAGAATACAATTTAAAACAACTTCCCAATTTACTTCTACTATTTAATTTGTTTCCTTATCTTGTTATCGTTTGCTGAAAGGTTTATCTAGGCAAGTTCAGGAGCAGCAGAGAACCTAGGTTCTAGCTTTTGATTGGTGGCTGCATGTATATATCGATTGTGATTGACTCACCCATGTCTTCAGTAAGAAACCATTAGTGCGATGCTGCTCCTTCAACAAATGATACCAAGAGAAGGAAACAGATTAGATAATAGAAGTCAATTAGAAAGTTGTTTAAAATGGTATTCTCTAATAAGAAAGACAAGCTAGAAAGCAAAATATTTAAATCAATCACGCGGAATCTAGCAGTCAGAGACATCTGGAGGGTACAAAACCCCGACAGTAGAAATTATACATGCTACTCCAAAACAACTAAATCTCTATCGAGGATTGACCTTATGTTAATCAACGATAGTCTATATCAAAGGGGGGTTAAAGCACAAATCGCAGAAATTCTGATTTCTGATCATGCACCAATCACTTTGAATTTCCCAGATCCAAAAACTGTTGTCAGAACAAAAAGTTTTTTCTTCCCTAAATATCTGAATAAGAATGTAAAGTTTAGAAACTGGCTTAAGGAAAAATGGGAAGACTATCTTCAAAACAACAAAAATTCGGTTTCTAGCCCAGTCACTTTGTGGGAAGCAGCAAAAGCGGTACTGAGGGGGGACATAATTGCATACACAGCGAACATCAAAAGGGAAACCCACTTGAGAGAGACACAAGTAATCGCCACGGTAACTAATGCTTACAATAGGTATTTGAACCTCTCTTCAGATGAGAACTGGAAGAGATATATCAAAGCCAAAGAGGATAGAGATACTTTTTTGATTCTTAATTCTACACAAGCGAACTTAAGATACCAATCAAATCTTTACAAATTTGGCAATAAATCAGGTAAACTGTTGGCTAAATTAGTAAAAAACTCGAGAGCCTCGAAAACTGTCGAAGCAATACAAATTAATGGCAAACTACTTACCTCACCAGAGGAAATAACTGAATCTTTTTTCCAATATTATAGCTTAATTTATGCGGCCAATCCAGTAAACACAAATATAAGGGAAAGTTTTTGGGAAGATATTGATATTACAAAAATATCCCCCCCATTTAATTTGAAACTGAACGCCCCAATAACAGAACTAGAAGTAACGCAGGCAATTCAAGCATTGAAAGGAGAGAAAGCGCCAGGTCCTGACGCTTTACCAAACAAATTTTACAAAAGTCTGGACAAAGAAATAGTTCCTCAATTAACTATCCTTTTTAACTATTTGTTTCAACAAAATAATCAAATACCCTCCAGTTTCCTAGCATCACACACCATCCTCATACCTAAAGCAGGGAAAGACCCACAATACAGAGAATCTTATAGACTTATCGCATTGTTGAACACAGACTATAAGATATTCGCTTCAATTCTGGCTATCAAGTAGGATTTCTTTTAAAAAGGAGTTCCTCATCTAAAATCAGACAACTTCTCTTATCCATCGATTATTTTAAAAATAGTGAAAGCAAGCCTGGCCAGAATCTCTCGGACGCAGCGGTAATAGCAATCGATGCCGAGAAGGCGTTCGATCGAGTTAGCCATGATCACATTTTAAACACACTGAAACAATATGGCTTCCAAGATAAATTCTTGAATTTAGTAAATAACCTATGTACCCAGGCATCATCAAAATTAATTATGCATGGGCAAGAGTCCAAGAGCATTCGATTAGGGCAGGGCACGAGGCAGGGATGTCTTCTCTCGCCGCTCTTGTTCGATCTGGCGATTGAACCCTTAGCCATAAAAATTAGAAAACACATCGAAGGCATCAAAATACACAATAAAGAGTTGAAAGTGGCTCTATACGCGGATGATCTGCTAGTATATGTCTCTAATACCTCTAAGAATATTCCAAAAGTGCTTAATATAATTGATCAATTCGGATATTTTGCAGGATATAGAATGAATAAACAAAAAACAGAATTACTCTGGCTAAGAAAGACCGATACCTCACAATTAAATAATCCATTTAAGACAGTTATAGATTCATTTAGATACCTAGGGATTAGAGTCTCAGCCAACCCTCAAGAGTGGTACTCCCTAAACATTACCCCAACGATTGCAAACGCTATTACATTAATGAGAGATTGGCAGAATTTGCCTCTCTCTCTTTCCAGGCGTACTGCTCTATATAAAATGGTAATTCTTCCAAAGATATAATATATTCCCCAAAATCTCCCGTTGTTTATAAAAGCACAAGATATTAAGAAATTGAATAAGGCGCTTCGTAAATTTATATGGCAGTCAAGGAAACCCAGAATCTCTCTGCAGAGATTATACTTGGCAAAGCAATTCGCTGGGCTAGCTCTCCCAAACTAATATCTCTATAACTTAGTCCTCTTAGGCCAAATTGCGGCAGACTGGATAGCAGAAGCCGATTATTTTACGGACAATGGGTTAGAGAATAGCATAATCTATCCTCTGAAGCCAGTATCTCTACTACATACACCTGCTCACTTAATTCCTAAACAGGTGAAGACTCTTAAAACACTATACGTAATAATACAGGCATGGAAAAAGATCGGAGCATTAGTGGGAATAAATACAAACATTCCTAGATACCAAATCTTTATAGGTAACCCAGAATTCCAAGAGGGCTCTCAAGCTCCACACCTGAAGAGATGGCAGGAACAAGGGTGTAAATTAGCCTCACAGCTGTATCATTCAGAGTCAGGGATTATTAAAACTTTCCAAGAACTGAAAATGGAATTCAATCTTGACAACCAAGACTTTTTTGCATACTTGCAAGCCAGGCATTATACTAGTCAACTGCAAGCCCAATTTAGCTGGAAATGGACCTGGGGGAAATTAGAAGCATGGCCAACCTTGATTAAGGCAGGTCAGTGCTCGATTTCTCCATGGTATAGATATCTTAACTCTAAGGAAGGCAGCAGTAATGTAGAGAAACTAGCCCAAAAATGGTCAGACCAACTGTCTATGAATATAGATAAGGAATTGCATATTATGAGATCCCTCACGCGCCTTCGTGACACCACTATTGCTGAAACTTGGAGAGAGTCCCACATAAAGCTCCTATACCAGACATACTACACACCAGATAAGGCACACAGATGGAATAATAATAACTTCAATAAATGTCCAAAATGTAGTCTATTGACCGCAGACTTAATGCATATGGTGTGGTCATGTCCAAAAATTAAACAATTTTGGCATAGACTAGAGTACTGGTTATTAAAAAGGGGGAAAACTGAACCATTTAAATTTACTCCTCTAATTATAATCCTCTTGTCAAGAAATAAGGAAGATTTCAGAGACGCCAAAATAGTGAACTTAGTTATTTTGGCTGCAAGAAATTTAATATTCAAAAAATGGAAAACCAGATTTATACCCACAACGAACGAAGTAAAGAACTACCTTAAAAAACAATATCGGATAGAACAACTCGCCACAGATCTGAACTCAGAGCGAGAAATTGTAGTTTTTTTTAGTAAATGGTCAAAATTCATTAAAAGTTTCTCCTTGGCGGAAATAGAGTACATGATAACTCCATTCCAAAGCTCTGAAATAGTTCAACTGGGTATCTGGTAGAGGGGGTTCGGTGCGGAGGGGGGAGGAAGAGAAAATATGCGCGAAATTATTTTCTTTTTGTTTTTTTTTTGTTTTTTATTTTCTTTATTGTAAAGTTAAAAACTCCAACAATGTTTCACAAAGATGAGGTGAATATGATTGATAAAAGGTGTATTGTGGATAGACCCATTCCTATGAAGTACTTATGTATAAATAAGGTTGAATGGACACAAACATCGCAATGCTGGTTTCCTGTATTTTTACCTTTGTTGATTTTCGTCTGCATTTGTTATACAGTATTGTTTTGATCGTTCTATTGTTGAATTTGTTGCATTGTTGGTACAAAATAAAATATATAAAAAAAAAAAATGGTATTCTCTATCTGAATCATGAGAGAAAAATTTTATGTTTCATGTCCCTTTAAGAAACTTCAGTAAAAGATGAACAAGGTCTCTGAAATGTGTGGAAAAAAAAAATCTATTTTTAAGCAAAAAACGTTTCCTTCCCTACAGTACGCCTAACAGGAAAATGTATTTACACAAAAATAAATGTAAAAATAGGCTTTATTGAAAATAAATAATATAATCAATATATAATCAATACAAAAGTGTAACATAGTATAGTTTTATATGCAGCATTTTTGCCTAATATATAGGGAACTGGTGAAAAAGGGCAATTTGATATTTAACATTGCACTGAGTGTAAACACTTGGCTCATTTTAATAGCTGCACATTTTAGAATACAGGTCTATATTTAGGACTGCATATACCCCCACTAAACTAAGCTTACATATCTAGATATAATGCTACCCACAAACTTACCCACAGCAGCTACCAGGACTCATGATATAGATATATGATAGGAGGAGATACTGCCTTTGGAGAAACCCCCCCCCCAAATAATAGGAATGCAGTACATTTTTAAAGACTAAAGTTTCAAAAGTTACTAGATTTATGCTTATAAAACCAATACATTTACTTAGTCCAGTTACAAATGTCTATTGCAAGGATAAACACACATTGTTGCATATATAGTCCCGAACTATCAAAGTCCTATTAACCCTCATATTAGATCCACAGAAATAATATTAAACTCCCCTGTGTCTAGGACAAAAATAAGAGCAAATAGGGGAATGTAGCTGTTTCCCAGTATGCATTTCAGCCATTCTTCAGCAATTGAGTGCAGTGCTGGAACAGTCTTTGCTTTGCATTAATGAAATAGAGAATGTAACTAAAGGGGTTATTTTATCCCTTATAATGTGAGATGATTATAAATGCTAAGAGCTAAAAATTTGATAGCAAAGCCAAATTAAACTTAAAGGGACAGAGAACCCCAACAGTTTTTCATGATTCAGATAGATCATACACTTTTAAATAACTTTTCAATTTAGTTCTATTATCAAATTTGCTTAATTTATCTGATATCCTTTGCTGAAGGAACAGCATTTCACTACTGTCAGCTAGCTGAACACATCTAGTTAGCCAATTACAAAAGACACATGTGTGTAGGCACCAATCAGCAGCGAGCTCCCACTAGTGTAGGATATATCCTAGGTGAGCTCAGGAGCATGGACGTGTCTTTAGCCATCTAGCGGCACTGTTTGCAACAATGTTTATAGCAATATTAATCATAGCTGCAAACACAGATGCCATATACTGCTAAAGACTTGTGCACCTTCCTTACTCAGATCAGCCTACCTAGTTTTACTTTTCAACAAAGAATACCACTAAAACAAAGCAAATTTGATACTAGAAGAATAGATATTTGTATCTATTATATATCAATTTACTAAATTCCCTACCACATGAACTATTGAACTTCTGAATAGTATTTGTTAAATCGAATGTTACATTCAAAATTTCGAATGTGGTTATTCGATCTAATTATAAACATTTAAAAACGAAATAAACATTTGAAAACCGGAAATAACATTCAATTACTGAATTTTAATGGATTTTAATTCTTATCAACATTCGATTCTACCAAGTGAATTGTACTTTGAGCACATTCGCCCATCCCTATACACTAAGCATACATGTTATAACAAATACATTTGGATACAATATCCTGAAAGAGGATACATGTTAAAACATGTTTAATTTATATACACTAATGAAATATGAAAATGCAATATTCATAACAATCTCTTATACAGAGACCACATAGAAACCCGATAATTACGGGAGATGCGATACTAGTCATACTAACTCATTCTCATACCCAATCCTATTTTTTTCTAGCGCGTTATCCCCTTAGAGTAGCACTCAGACACTTTTCTTTCTCCATCCTCCCTATTTGCCCATTTTCACTCACTTTCTGTCTTTCACTGTCCAAACGTTCACATTCTCTTTTCCTTCATTTTGTCTCACTCACCATAGGGTCATGTTTGTATTTAAAAATGTATGGTTGTTGGCACATCTGTAAATCATATAATCATTACTGGGTGTGCTGTAGTACTGCAATGTTTTTTTTAGATTTTTTATAAATGACATAGGATATAAATATTTTTTCTTGTCTTATTTATGAGTGTCTGTTATATATTTGTTTCTAACATTTTGTCTTAATACAATCAATGAGAGTTCTCCTTGGTCTTAAATTGGAAACACTCTCTATTGTATAGAACTGTTTTTTTTCTGTACTGGAAACTGCAATTTATGATGCCGCAATTCATCACGTTAGACAATATATTAGGAGCAACATGAGTATCCTTCAGGATTCTGTGTATTGTGTATTGCGTGTCTCTACTAAAGTTAATTGTACTGATCAGCAAACACAAAGCTTCAATATACGTCTATATTTTCAATAGTGCAAAGAAAGCTGCAGCCCTGTGCTTTATAATTCCTTTGGCTTAAGTGTTTGGAGCCACCTTTATTTAACCTCCTTTAATGAAACACAACAATATTTATTGTTTTTTTTTTACTCTATGCTTTTGTTATTAACTTGTGAACACAAAGGGGATTTTGTTTTCCTGCTATTATGTTTCTGTTTCTTCCTAGTATTATTAATATTCTGTTTGGCTATAAGAGTCAAGGATACAACTATTTCACAGGCAGGCAAATTAATTGGCATCTTTCTAAAATGTTCATATATTTGTATGGTCCAAAAGATATAGCATCATGTTTGTTAAGTGACTATGTATCTATCTGAAACAATTGATTTTTACTTAAAGAGACATTAAAACCAAACATTTTCTTTCATGATTCAGACAGATAATACAATTTCAAACAACATTCCAATTTACTTCTATTATCTAATTTGCTTTATTCTTTAGATCCTTTGTTAAAGAAATAGCAATGCACATGGGTTAGCCAATCACGAGGCATCTATGTGCAGCCACCAATCAGAAGCTACTGAGCCTATCTAGATATGCGCTTCAGGAAAGAATATCAAGAGAATATAGCAAAATAGATAATAGAAGTAAATTAGAAAGTTATTTAAAATGGTATTCTCTATTTGAATATGAAAGAAAAAATGTGGGTTTAATTTCCCTTTAAAGGGACATGAAACCACAATTTTTTTCTTTCATGATTTAGATAAAGCATGTCATTTTAAACTGTTTTCTAAGTTACTTATTATAACATTTTCTTCATTCTCTTTGTATCTTTTGTTTAAAAAAAGCCCAGGAGTATATGGCACTATATGGCAGTTTTGCAATAATGTAAGAGCAATAGATTGCAGCACTATTTCCTGCCATCTAGTGATTCTGAAACATACCTTAGTATCTCCACAACAAAGAATAAAATGGGAATTAAACAAATTTGTTAATATAAGTAAATTGGAAACGTTTTAAAAATTGTATGCTCTGTCTGAATCACAAAAATAAATATTATGGGTTTCATATCCTATTGTGTAGTTACATATTGAAACTTAGAGTAACTTTAAATTAAAAAGGGCATTCTTACCTTTACATCAATTAGAAATCTGTGTTCCTGTTCTTTAAATCTTTGAATGAGTTGTAGCCCCTGTATCTTTCCATTGTCCTCTGACTTTCTGCTCCTGTTCATTACTTAAGTTCGGCATCTAGCTTATATTCAAGCAGCCAGCACAGACACAATACACAAGTAATATACAGTAATGCACAATTGGGGAAATGGAAATTGCTGGAGGCAATGGTGCCTTAACTAGTGTTCTGCTGAAACTAAGTAATTATTTGGTAGGTCCCTGAATTCCTGCCTAAAGTAGTTACACAATTTATGACTCCCAAGACATCTGTCTCCCTCCATTTTCGTCTGATAAAGCAAACAAATAGGAGGAATGTATAAAACTTAGATATGGTTAACTGTTTACATCTATTTTGAATGGAAAAAATAATGCAGACATAGTTATAGACTTTTTGTTAATCCACAGGGACAACGTAAAGGCTGTAAATTGACAAATTTCAAAATCTATTAAGTGGTGACCGAACTTGTGCCACTGAGGCTTTAAAGCCTTTTATTCAGAAGCAGTCTCTACATCTAGTGCAGGAATATTTTTCCTTAACACTAATGTAAGAACAAATTGCATTGAGCTTTGAAATGCTTGTTGTTTTTTTTTTTGTAAAATCAACCTCACAATATCATAAAGTGGACCCGACAGGGGAGTTCCTTGGGCTGGAAAAGGAATTTGCCAGGTTGTACCTGAAGTTCTCTCACTACTGTTAATATATTCTCTAACGGCTAGATTTAGAGTTTTGTCGGTAACGACCCGCATAGCTAACGCTGGCTTTTTTCTGGCCGCACCTTTAAAATAACTCTGGTATTGAGAGTCCACAGAATGGCTGCGTTAGGCTCCAAAAAGGGAGCGTACAGGCATATTTAACGCCACTGCAACTCTCGATACCAGAGTTGCTTACGGAAGCGGCCAGCTTCAAAAACGTGCTCGTGCACGATTCCCCCATAGGAAACAATGGGGCTGTTTGAGCTGAAAAAAAACCTAACACCTGCAAAAAAGCAGCGTTCAGCTCCTAACGCAGCCCCATTGTTTCCTATGGGGAAACACTTCCTACGTCTGCACCTAACACTCTAACATGTACCCCGAGTCTAAAGACCCCTAACCTTACACTTATTAACCCCTAATCTGCCGCCCCCGCAATCGCTGACCCCTGCATATTATTATTAACCCCTAATCTGCCGCTCCGTACACCGCCGCTACTTACATTATCCCTATGTACCCCTAATCTGCTGCCCTAACATCGCCGACCCCTTTATTATATTTATTAACCCCTAATCTGCCCCCCACAACGTCGCCTCCACCTGCCTACACTTATTAACCCCTAATCTGCCGACCGGACCGCACCGCTATTATAATAAAGTTATTAACCCCTAATCCGCCTCACTAACCATATAATAAATAGTATTAACCCCTAATCTGCCCTCCCTAACATCGCCGACACCTAACTTCAAACATTAACCCCTAATCTGCCGACTGGAGCTCACCGCTATTCTAATAAATGTATTAACCCCTAAAGCTAAGTCTAACCCTAACACTAACACCCCCCTAAGTTAAATATAATTTTAATCTAACAAAATAAATTAACTCTTATTAAATAAATTATTCCTATTTAGAGCTAAATACTTACCTGTAAAATAAATCCTAATATAGCTACAATATAAATTATAATTATATTATAGCTATTTTAGGATTAATATTTATTTTACAGGTAACTTTGTATTTATTTTAACCAGGTACAATAGCTATTAAATAGTTAAGAACTATTTAATAGCTAAAATAGTTAAAATAATTACAAATTTACCTGTAAAATAAATCCTAACCTAAGTTACAATTAAACCTAACACTACACTATCAATAAATAAATTAAATACAATTCCTACAAATAAATACAATTAAATAAACTATTTTAGAAAGAGAAATGGAGAGGGCGCCACATAGCGTGATATTGTTTCACAAAGGATGATACAACAAGCAAAATGGTAATGCGCTTACCGGAGACTGTGGTACTGTGCTGTGACCAGTACTGAATCGCCTGCTAGCACTTAAATCAGTGGCTAGTATACTGTCAGATATGATTCCTCCTGGGGCTTTCTCCTGGGGCCAAGGAATTGTGCTGTAGGCGTTTTTGTGTTCAGCAACTATGGTGTGTTGCTCAATTGGATTTAAACCATAAAATAGAGTGTACAACTTCCAAAGTTTAAAAGAATTTCAAATCAGCTTTATTATAACGCGTTTCTCAACCGCCAAGGGTCGTTTCTTCAGATATCAAAGCGAATAAAATGTATTACAAAACTTGAAATTTTATACACATTTGTATAGATAAAAAGGAAGTTGTCACATAAATTTCAAACCAATGAAAAACATTTCAAGACTCAACTGAGAAGCCAAACAAAGGGCTTCACAGGTGTTACAATTAGTGTGAAAACAGCATTGAAAGGTCATAATTATTTAAAATTGAATCAGCTGTGAGCTTCAGCTAGAAGAAGATCTTAGATCTATCAACATAGTATGTTAGAAAGAAAAGAAAGACAAAAGAAAAAATAAAAAATAACCACAATTCCAAGATAACAAATTAACCCTTGGCAGTTGAGAAACGCGTTATAATAAAGCTGATTTGAAATTCTTTTAAACTTTGGAAGTTGTACACTCTATTTTATGGTTTAAATCCAATTGAGCAACACACCATAGTTGCTGAACACAAAAACGCCTACAGCACAATTCCTTGGCCCCAGGAGAAAGCCCCAGGAGGAATCATATCTGACAGTGTACTAGCCACTGATTTAAGTGCTAGCAGGCGATTCAGTACTGGTCACAGCACAGTACCACAGTCTCCGGTAAGCGCATTACCATTTTGCTTGTTGTATCATCCTTTGTGAAACAATATCACGCTATGTGGCGCCCTCTCCATTTCTCTTTCTAAAACAGTGATATCCCTGCTCTCTGGGAACAAGAGGAGCTGCCTACACAGGAACTTTTGGACGAACAAGACCACCAGACCGATATAGGACTGTCATTATTTCATCTTAGAGTCGATAACCGAGTAAGACATACTCGGCAAGAACGGAGTAACTATCTGTGGGACCTTTTATTGTTTTTTTGGGGTTCCTATCATTATTTGCATTTTGCATGTTTTGTATTATTTATAGCAGCGCGCCTTCGTATCTCCT
Source organism: Bombina bombina (assembly GCF_027579735.1). Classification (NCBI taxonomy): domain Eukaryota; kingdom Metazoa; phylum Chordata; class Amphibia; order Anura; family Bombinatoridae; genus Bombina; species Bombina bombina. The sequence goes on from NC_069506.1 coordinate 257,051,150, forward strand.
AGTGAGATACTATACCAATTAAATAAACTAACTAAAGTACAAAAAATAAAAAAGAACTAAGTTACAAAAAATATTTTTTTTTTACAAACATTAGAAAAATATTACAACAATTTTAAACTAATTACACATACTCTAAGCCCCCTAATAAAATAACAAAGCCCCCCAAAATAAAAAAATGCCCTACCCTATTCTAAATTACAAAAGTTCAAAGCTCTTTTACCTTACCAGCCCTGAACAGGGCCCTTTGCGGGGCATGCCCCAAGAAATTCAGCTCTTTTGCCTGTAAAAAAAACATACAATACCCCCCCAACATTACAACCCACCACCCACATACCCCTAATCTAACCCAAACCCCCCTTAAATAAACCTAACACTAAGCCCCTGAAGATCTTCCTACCTTATCTTCACCATACCAGGTTCACCGATCGATCCAGAAGAGCTCCTCCGATGTCCTGATCCAAGCCCAAGCAGGGGGCTGAAGAGGTCCATGATCCGGCTGAAGTCATCATCCAAGCGGGAGCTGAAGAGGTCCATGATCCGGCTGAAGTCATCATCCAAGCGGGAGCTGAAGAGGTCCATGATCCGGCTGAAGTCTTCTATCAACGGCATCTTCAATCTTCTTTCTTCCGGATCCATCTTGCAGACCTCCGACGCGGAACATCCTGCTCGCCCGACGGACTACCGACGAATGAAGGCTCCTTTAAGGGACGTCATCCAAGATGGCGTCCCTCGAATTCCGATTGGCTGATAGGATTTTATCAGCCAATCGGAATTAAGGTAGGAAAATTCTGATTGGCTGATGGAATCAGCCAATCAGAATCAAGTTCAATCCGATTGGCTTATCCGATCAGCCAATCAGATTGAGCTCGCATTCTATTGGCTGTTCCGATCAGCCAATAGAATGTGAGCTCAATCTGATTGGCTGATCGGATCGGCCAATCGGATTGAACTTGATTCTGATTGGCTGATTTAATCAGCCAATCAGAATTTTCCTACCTTAATTCCGATTGGCTGATAGAATCCTATCAGCCAATCGGAATTCGAGGGACGCCATCTTGGATGACGTCCCTTAAAGGAGCCTTCATTCGTCGGTAGTCCGTCGGGAGAGCAGGATGTTCCGCGTCGGAGGTCTGCAAGATGGATCCGGAAGAAAGAAGATTGAAGATGCCGTTGATAGAAGGCTTCAGCCGGATCATGGACCTCTTCAGCTCCCACTTGGATGATGACTTCAGCCGGATCATGGACCTCTTCAGCCCCCTGCTTGGGCTTGGATCAGGACATCGGAGGAGCTCTTCTGGATTGATCGGTGAACCTGGTATGGTGAAGATAAGGTAGGAAGATCTTCAGGGGCTTAGTGTTAGGTTTATTTAAGGGGGTTTGGGTTAGATTAGGGGTATGTGGGTGGTGGTTTGTAATGTTGGGGGGGTATTGTATGTTTTTATTTACAGGCAAAAGAGCTGAATTTCTTGGGGCATGCCCCGCAAAGGGCCCTGTTCAGGGCTGGTAAGGTAAAAGAGCTTTGAACTTTTGTAATTTAGAATAGGGTAGGGCATTTTTTATTTTGGGGGTCTTTGTTATTTTATTAGGGGGTTTAGAGTAGGTGTAATTAGTTTAAAATTGTTGTAATATTTTTCTAATGTTTGTAAATATTTTTTTATTTTTTGTAACTTAGTTCTTTTTTATTTTTTGTACTTTAGTTAGTTTATTTAATTGTATTTATTTGTAGGAATTGTATTTAATTTATTTATTGATAGTGTAGTGTTAGGTTTAAATGTAGATAATTATAGGTATTTTATTTAATTTATTTATTGATAGTGTTGTGTTAGGTTTAATTGTAACTTAGGTTAGGATTTATTTTACAGGTAAATTTGTAATTATTTTAACTATTTTAGCTATTAAATAGTTCTTAACTATTTAATAGCTATTGTACCTGGTTAAAATAAATACAAAGTTACCTGTAAAATAAATATAAATCCTAAAATAGCTATAATATAATTATAATTTATATTGTAGCTATATTAGGGTTTATTTTACAGGTAAGTATTTAGCTTTAAATAGGAATAATTTATTTAATAAGAGTTAATTTATTTCGTTAGATTAACATTATATTTAACTTAGGGGGGTGTTAGTGTTAGGGTTAGACTTAGCTTTAGGGGTTAAAACATTTATTAGAATAGCGGTGAGCTCCAGTCGGCAGATTAGGGGTTAATAAGTGTAGGCAGGTGGAGGCGACGTTGAGGGGGTCAGATTAGGGGTTAATAAATATAATATGGGGGTTGGCGGTGTTAGGGGCAGCAGATTAGGGGTACATAGCTATAATGTAGCTGGCGGCTGTGTGCGGACGGCAGATTAGGGGTTAATAAGTGTAGGTAGCTGGCGGCGACGTTGTGGGGGCAGGTTAGGGGTTAATAAATATAATATAGTGGTCGGCGGTGTTAGGGGCAGCAGATTAGGGGTACATAAGGATAACGTAGGTGGCGGTCGGCAGATTAGGGGTTAAAAAAATGTAATCGAGTGGCGGCGGTGTGGGGGGACCTCGGTTTAGGGGTACATAGGTAGTTTATGGGTGTTAGTGTACTTTAGGGCACAGTAGTTAAGAGCTTTATGAACCGGCGTTAGCCCAGAAAGCTCTTAACTACTGACTTTTTTCTGCGGCTGGAGTTTTGTCGTTAGAATTCTAACGCTCACTTCAGCCACGACTCTAAATACCGGAGTTAGAAAGATCCCATTGAAAAGATAGGATACGCAATTGACGTAAGGGGATCTGCAGTATGGAAAAGTCACGGCTGAAAAGTGAGCGTTAGACCCTTTTTTGACTGACTCCAAATACCGGCGGTAGCCTAAAACCAGCGTTAGGAGCCTCTAACGCTGGTTTTCACGGCTACCGCCAAACTCCAAATCTAGGCCTAAGTATTTTACCTCTGCGGGTATCAAAAATTTGCATGCAGAAACTGTAGATCAATTTGTGTTCTATTTGGTTAGTTATCAAGAATACCATTTGCAGTATTTGGGCATGGCCACTAGGGGGTTATGTGTCCGTGTAAGAGAGTTCCTTCACAGTATTAACCATACTAACCTGTGTTTTGCATAAGTATCACATTTTTTAAGAAACATAGGCCTAGATTTACAGTTGGGCGGTAGCCGTCAAAACCAGCGTTAGAGGCTCCTAACGCTGGTTTTTACCGCCCTCTGGTATTTGGAGCCAGTCATTAAAGGGTCTAACGCTCACTTTCCAGCCGCGACTGTTCCATACCGCAGATCCCCTTACGTCAATTGCGTATCCTATCTTTTCAATGGGATCTTTCTAACGCCGGGTATTTAGAGTCGTGGCTGAAGTGAGCGTTAGAAATCTAACGACAAAACTCCAGCCGCAGAAAAAAGTCAGTAGTTAAGAGCTTTCTGGGCTAACGCCGGTTTATAAAGCTCTTAACTACTGTGCTCTAAAGTACACTAACACCCATAAACTACCTATGTACCCCTAAACCGAGGTCCCCTCACATCACCGCCACTCTATTAAATTTTTTAACCCCTAATCTGCCGCTCCGTACACCGCCGCCAGCTAAATTATCGCTATGTACCCCTAATCTGCTGCCCCTAATACCGCCGACCCCTATATTATATTTATTAACCCCTAATCTGCCCCCCTCAACGTCGCCTCCACCTGCCTACACTTATTAACCCCTAATCTGCCGACCGGACCGCGCCGCTATTATAATAAAGTTATTAACCCCTAATCCGCCTCACTCCCGCCTCAATAACCCTATAATAAATAGTATTAACCCCTAATCTGCCCTCCCTAACATCGCTGACACCTAACTTCAAACATTAACCCCTGATCTGCCGACTGGAACTCACCGCTATTCTATTCTTTTGCTAATTTTTTTTACAGGCAAAAGAGTTGAATTCTTTGGGGCATGCCCCGCAAATGGCCCTTTTCAGGGCTGGTAAGGTAAAAGAGCTTTGAACTTTTTTAATTTAGAATAGGGTAGGGCATTTTTTTATTTTGGGGGGCTTTGTTATTTTATTAGGGGGCTTAAAGTAGGTGTAATTAGTTTAAAATTGTTATAATATTTTTCTAATGTTTGTAAATATTTTTTTATTTTTTGTAACTTAGTTCATTTTTATTTTTTGTACTTTAGTTAGTTTATTTAATTGTATTTATTTGTAGGTATTTTATTTAATTAATTTATTGATAGTGTAGTGTTAGGTTTAATTGTAGATAATTGTAGGTATTTTATTTAATTAATTTATTGATAGTGTAGTGTTAGGTTTAATTGTAACTTAGGTTAGGATTTATTTTACAGGTAATTTTGTAATTATTTTAACTATTTTAGCTAATAAATAGTTCTTAACTATTTAATAGCTATTGTACCTTGATAAAATAATTACAAAGTTGCCTGTAAAATAAATATTAATCCTAAAATAGCTATAATATAATTATAATTTATATTGTAGCTATATTAGGGTTTATTTTACAGGTAAGTATTTAGCTTTACATAGGAATAATTTATTTAATAAGAGTTAATTTATTTCGTTAGATAAAATTTATATTTAACTTAGGGGGGTGTTAGTGTTAGGGTTAGACTTAGCTTTAGGGGTTAATCCATTTATTACAGTAGCGGCGAGATTCGGTTGGCAGATTAGGGGTTAATAATTGAAGTTAGGTGTCGGCGATGTTAGGGAGGGCAGATTAGGGGTTAATACTATTTATTATAGGGTTATTGAGGCAGGAGTGAGGCGGATTAGGGGTTAATAACTTTATTATAGTAGCGGTGCGGTCCGCTCGGTAGATTAGGGGTTAATAAGTGTAGGCAGGTGGAGGCGATGTTGTGGGGGGCAGATTAGGGGTTAATAAATATAGGGGTCGGCGGTGTTAGGGGCAGCAGATTAGGGGTACATAGGGATAATGTAGGTAGCGGCGGTTTACGGAGCGGCAGATTAGGGGTTAAAAAAATATGCAGGTGTCAGCGATAGCGGGGGCGGCAGAATAGGGGTTAATAAGTGTAAGGTTAGGGGTGTTTAGACTCGGGGTACATGTTAGAGTGTTAGGTGCAGACGTAGGAAGTGTTTCCCCATAGAAAACAATGGGGCTGCGTTAGGAGCTGAACGCTGCTTTTTTGCAGGTGTTAGGTTTTTTTTCAGCTCAAACTGCCCCATTGTTTTCTATGGGGGAATCGTGCACGAGCACGTTTTTGAAGCTGGCCGCGTCCGTAAGCACCGCTGGTATCTAGAGTTGCAGTGGCGTTAAATTATGCTCTACGCTCCCTTTTTGGAGCCTAACGCACTGAAAACACAGCCATTCTGTGAACTCTAAATAGCACACGTAGCTAACGCACCCCTTTGGCCGCCAAACTCTAAATCTAGCCGATAGATTGTGTAGACACTTTCAACTGGCTAGTCATAGATCAAGTAAAGGTGCCATTGAGGGGAGATGAAAGTGCCCTTTTAGCCAAACAAAAGGCATTCTGGATATTTATTTTGAGGACTAGAATGCCTTAAGATTTTAGTTTTAATATAGAAACTGATATAATTACTTGTAATGTCAACTGAGATTCTGGAAGTGTTATATACTATATTTGGTTTAGGGAATATGAAAGTGCTGTACAAGCATTATTATTATTATTTTTTCTCTTGCATTAGCATTTATAAGATATATTTTTTTAATTGTCTTTGTTAATATTGTGTGATAAGTTTTATCTTATAGTTTGGATCTTTACATTTGAAGGTTGTTAACTAGGTATGGTTTGTTAGCTTCATTAACCAGTCGGGAGTAAGCATGTGTATAAATAAGAGATGGCCAACTAGTGGCCAAGGGCCTCAAATGGCCCTCTGAACTAGCCTTGGTAGCCCTAGGGAAAAATAACTAAGAATGTCTGCCACAGGTTTTGTGGCCCCAGGAAAAGGAAGAAATAAACATGTGTGCTTTGGGTTGCCAAATCTCAAAAGAAGAACCGAAGACAGAAGGTATCCTGCAACCTTACCTAAATCCCCCTGTGCCACGGAACATTTATAACAATATATGCGGCCCTTAAGGCTTCTAAAATATTTACATATGGTCATGTTTTAGGAAGTTAGCAATTCCTGATACTAAGGATCTGTGATGTATACTGAATTAAAGCTCAATAAGTAAGGTGCAACCCAAAACATGTCAGACATTTTGGTCCTTATTCCTAAAAGATGGATTCTTTCTAAACAAGTGTTTTTTCCATGCATTCTATGTACATAAATCTAGAATAAAAGTTGGTTTACAGAGAACAGCTTAACCTTTTTGGAGTTAATGTTAGACAGGGTTCCTTATGTTGGAAAAGGGCATTTTCCATGTTCTCTCACAACAGTCATTATATTCTGTAAGCATTTTAACCCTGCAGGTCTCACTGATTTGTCTCACCAGCTGAATGTAGGTGAAGTTTGCTCAAAATTGACATTATCTAGCGTCACTCTCTACTACAAAGCCTTCATTACTGTCTGTGGGAGGAAGCTCTGGGTCTTTCAGGTTCCACCCATTTTCTTAGAGAATTCAGTGAGTTTTGCCTGTGTGAAGTCTGCACAATGATTTCCCTCCAAACAGGAGGTTTTTGAGAATTGTGCCCTGACAAGTGAATGTGCATGCCACTGCCAAGGCCAACTGTTCTGTATTTCTTCCTTTATGGTTTTCTATTTTTGCAGCATAATTACTAACTAATGTTTTTAAAGTTTTTTTTTAGATTGCTGTGCTTGTAAAATATTAATTTGTGAATAAAGTCCAGAAGATACCATATCTAAGTCATGCTTACCAAAAAATGTTGGCTAATGTCACTAAGTAGCACTCACATAGCTTCCCTCTATTTTTGTCCTACTGTTTTTTGTTTTTAAAGATCAGTGGCAGGAAGAGGAGGAGTCTTATACCCACCTGAAAAACAAGGGATTTCAGTTTTTTTTTTTTTTTCCTGGTCCCTACTTAAAAGGTCAGTCTACATTGGTAAGGTCTACATAGGGACATGAGCCAAAATATGCAAGTATGATTTAATTTCTTTTTTTTTTCTTGAAGGAACAGTGGCCAACCCATTGAGGATGTCAAGGATCTCAAGCGTATGCATCATTCTTTAGCATTGCACGCTAACTACTGGTTTAAATGTATCAGTGCTGGATTTTTTTCTGATTTCACATGTATCCTTTACAGTTGAGTTTCCCAGTGGAATTACAACCTCGGGAATCTGAATCAAACAATTTATCTGTCTCACTGTATGAAGTTGCCACTCAATTACTTGTTTTTGCAAAACAAATTCTTCCATGCAAGATTTATGTAGCCCCACTTGACTATTTTCTATACAAAGTCCTATTTGGTTAAGTTATGTTTTAAGATAATCTCCATAGTTGAGAAAAATATCTCCATTGTTCACTTAGCTAATGAACATTCTTCAAACCAAAACCGCTTTTTAGCTTTGAAGATTTACAGCATCATGTCAGAATCCAGTAAAGAAGGAAATCACAGCAAATCTGCAACAAAGGAGGTTTTGAGTATCCTTAGACAGGTAGAGGTCAACTTTATGAGATTCTTAGCTTTTCCAATTCTAGGTGTCCAGTGTTAGGACACAGATTTTTTTTTCAGCCACAAGAACATTAATTGATTTAAATTGTTTCTGCATATAGATTTTATGGATACATTTCATAGTAGAAAAGGTCCATAAATTAGATCACAAGACATCAAAACTAAATTAGCAAAGTACCTAGATATGCCAGAAGAAGGGAATCCTTGTAATTCAATGGCGAATAATCCAAATACTACACCTCTTTCTTCAAATTGCTCTGCTTTTTTGGATGTTTCAAAAACTTTGACAAGACAACCACATTTTTTTCACTGGGATTCCCAATTTGCTCCGTATATTCTGGAGTTTCTTCAGGATGTCTTGGAGTTTAGTCATATGGTCTCTTAAAGGTAAGGTTTCCACTTTTTTATTTTAGCTTCATTAAATCTATGTATAAATATGTCTGTAGAACACACTTGTCTAGAATTTTAATGGTATATTAGACTCACAATTTTATTCCCAATAAACTGTAAAATTATAAGTAATAAAAAAACCTTTGCAATGTGCTTTCATTATTTATTTCCACTGCTTTTCCTGTAATTCATCTCGGAAAATTGTCTTTTTTCACTGGATTCACAACAACATTGTACATAGTGATTGCTTCATCAGTGCAGGAGCTCACTTATATCTGTCACTAAGTGGCTACAGGTTAAGTTAAAGGACCAGTCAACACAGTAGATGTGCATAATCAACAAATGCAAGATAACAAGACAATGCAATAGCACTTAGTCTGAACTTCAAATGAGTAGTAGATTTTTTTCTGACAATTTTAAAAGTTATGTCTTTTTCCACTCCCCCGTACCATGTGACAGCCATCAGCCAATCACAAATGCATACAAGTACCATGTGACAACCATCAGCCATTCACAAATGCATACACACTTATTTTTGCACATGCTCAGTAGGAGCTGGTGATTCAAAAAGTTTAAATATAAAAAGACTGTGCACATTTTGTTAATGGAAGTAAATTGGAAAGTTGTTTAAAATGGCATGCTCTATCTGAATAATGAAAGTTTAATTTTGATTGAGTGTCCCTTTAAAGGGCTATAAAGGGGCAAAATGGAAATGTTTTAATGCAACCATGAATATTTAATTTAATTTGACCATGAATATTAAATTTAGATTTTCATGTCTCTTTAAGATAAACATACTTTAGAGTCTTTACAAGTAGTATGTCCATGTATTACAAAACCATGTAAATGTCACAAACAAAGTTACATATTTAAATGTTTTTAAAACATTTTTTTTTATATACAGTGCTCAATTGCTGATATGTACTATGCATAGGTATAAAAAATAACTTTAATCTCCCTTAAAGGATCAGTCTAGTCAAAATTAAACTTTCATGACTCAGATAGAGCAGGCAATTTTAAGCAACTTTCTAATTTACTCCTATTATCAATTTATCTTTGTTCTTTTGGTATCTTTTTAAAAAAAAGCAAGAATGTAAGCTTAGGAGCCGAACATTTTGTTTCAACACCTGGGTAGCACTTTCTGATTGGTGTCTAAATGTAGCCACCAATCAGCAAGCGTTACCCAGGTGCTGAACCAAAAATGAGCCGGCTCCTAAGCTTTCATTCAAATACAGATACCAAGAGAATGAAGAAAAATTGATAATAGGAGTAAATTAGAAAGTTGCTTAACCCTTTCCGGTCCAATTCATTTTTAATAAGTGCGCCAGCAGGTCTTATTTATTTTACCATCAGCCTTAGGGATACAGATGGGAAAGTGATGTACCACATTATTATCTCTCACTCTCTCTCTCTCTCTCTCTCTTGTGCTGCCAGGCTCCTCCCTCCCGGCTTCTCCCTCCCAGCCTCTCATTTCTCCCCATTCTGCCAGGACAGCGGGGAATCTCTGATAGCTGCTGGCCAGTGCCGTCTGGGTCGTTCCGCTTCCTCCAGCAGTCCCTGTGCTTGCGGCGTCAGTCTAGTACCAGTGATCAGTGCCACATCTAGCCTAGCTGTTAGGGATGGGCGAATGTGTTTATATTCGAATTCGAATGTTAGAACGAATGTTATTGTAGAAATTTGATTTACATAATAGAATGTTGATAAGAACGAATATTCTTAAAAATTCTATTATCGAATGCTATTTACAGCTTTCGAATGTCACATTTGAATGTCACATTCAAATTCGAATATTACATTTATAAAACACAATTGTAAACTAGAAATATTATTTTGAATTTGAATGTCACATTCAATTTCGAATATTACATTTATAAAACAAAGTATTAGACTAGAAATACTATTTTGAATTTGAATGTTACATTCGAATTCGAATGTAGCATTTGAATATTACATTTATTAAACACAATTGTAAACTAGAAATACTATTTCAAATTTGAATGTGACATTAAATTCAAATGTCACATTTGAATTCGAAGATTACATTTAAAAAACACACTATTAGACTAGAAATACTATTTCGAATGTGACATTCGAAATTTGTATCTAGCATTCAAATTTTGAATATTACATTTATTAAACACAGTTAGAGACTAGAAATACTATTTCAAATTTGAATCTTACATTCAAATTCAAATGTCACATTCAAATTCGAATATTATATTTCAAAATTTAATGATTAGCTAAACATTCTATTATTTAAACGAATATTTTTGAATTTTATTGAAAAATTCAAAAACGAAAATTCAAAAAAATAATCTTAGAATGTTATATAAACATTCGAAATTCGATACAAATGAATGTATCAAAATTCGTTTTACATTTCAAATTTTTAGAAACATTCGCTTATCCCTACTAGCTTAGCTGTGCACCGATCGCTGGTAATGTAACTGGGAACTTCGTCATCTTCCCGGTCCTATGTCGGAATATATCCGACATTGGACTGCAAGCTGTAAAACTCTTTGTCGTATATATTCCGACATAGGACCGGAAAGGGTTAAAATGGCCTGCTCTATCGGAATCATGAAAGTTTAATTTTGACTAGACTATTCCATTAAGAGATTTTTCTTGGGTGAAACAGCATATTTTTAACTGCTACATACCACCATACAAGCTTGTATTTTACTACATGGCATAGGGTGTTTTAAAGAACAATCTTCTGGACACTTTGTAATACACAATCCTGTTTCCCTACATTACTTGATAAAGCTGTTGAGCGATCACAAAACGCATAACTTTGAGAAAATAACCATTCACAGTCAACCACCTCTGTCCCTTCATCTTCATATCTTCTGTAGCAACCAGATGTTTTTGAACCGTCTGCTCCAATTAGTAGTATAGAGTGAGCAGCAGTTTGTTCTTGCACATTCTATGAAAACACACGACTTAAGCCCTTAAACAAGAGTTGTTAAAACTGAAAGCAGCTGACAGCCTCCGCCAGAGTCCGTAGGGGAAACTCATAGCTGAGACATAATCCATTAAAATCAGACTCAGACAGCTTGCTTCAACATATGATGACAGCGAAGAAACAGGAAAAGCTGAGGAAAGCTTTCTGTCAATTACACGGGTAACATAGTGTGATACAGGTGTTCATCTTAAAGAACAATGTAAAGCCCCGTGAGATCAAACCGCCTTCAGGGGGATGAAATTGCAACAAAACCTTTGCATTAAAATTGCAGTAATATATACTGAAGATGAACTTTAGTCACCAAATAACATTCTAACCAATATGCATATTTTCCCTTAAAGGGACATAATACTCATATGCTAAATCACTTGAAACTGATGCAGTATAACTGTAAAAGGCTGACAGGAAAATATCATCTGAGCATCTCTATGTAAAAAAGGAAGATATTTTACCTCACAAACTCCTCAGCTCAGCAGAGAAAGTTCTGTGTAAAAAGTTATACTCAGCTGCTCCCAGCTGCAGGTAAAAATATAAAAAAATGAAGAAATGAACTGCAGTCAATGAGCATCAGCAGTGCTGAGGTCATGAACTCTTACTGTGATCTCATGAGATTTGACTTAACTCTCATGAGATTTCATAGTAAGCTTGAAATAATATGAGAGTGCACAAGGCTCATCCCTTCAGCTGTCCTAGGACATACATACTAAAATGCTGCTTAGAAATCCTTTACAATGGGAGGTGGCTACTGAGGAACTTTTGAGGTAAAATATATTTCTTTTTTACATAGAGATGTTCAGGAGATATTTTCTAGTCAGCTTTTTACAGCTATGCTGCATCACTTTCAAGTGTTTAAACATTTGGGTATTATGGCCCTTTACATTTATGTATCATAATCAGTGATGGTTTTTTGCTGGCCTAAGCACGGGCAATCTGCTTCCCTTGGTTACTAGTTCACATGAGAATATTTTTTTTTGTTTTATTATTTTTATTCAAAATGTTGTAATAGAAAAACACAAGCATTACTATTGTTATACATGCTACACAGAGAACAAGATATTGGGGCTGATTTATTAAAGTGCGAGCGGACATGATACGATGTAGCGTATCATGTCCGCCGCACATCGATAAATGCCGACAGCATACGCTGTTGGCATTTATCATTGCACAAGCAGTTCTGCTGAATTGCTTGTGCAATGCCGCCCCCTGCAGATTCGCGGGCAATCGTATATGATCGGGCGGATTGAAGACCACAGCCTCAGAGCAGGCGGATCAGTTATGGAGCAGCAGTTTTTAGACCGCTGCTTCATAACTGTTGTTTCCGGCAAGCCTGAAGGCTCGCGCAGAAACAGGGGCATCAAGCTCCATTCGGAGCTTGATAATTCTGCCCCATTGAGCCTTGACTTGTTATATATGAAAAAAGAATGTGAATATTTGTAGAAGAGGTCATTGTGTAAATGTCTTAAAAATAATTTTCTCAACTGGTGTGCAAGGTTTGCAATTGACTCATTATCATAAAAGAGATTTGGGCCCCTATTTATCAAGGTCTGGCGGACCTGATCTGACAGTGCGGATCAGGTCCGCCAGACCTCGCTGAATACGGCGAGCAATACGCTCGCCGTATTCAGCATTGCACCAGCAGCTCACAAGAGCTGCTGGTGCAATGCCGCCCCCTGCAGACTCGCGGCCAATTGGCCGCCAGCAGGGGGGTCTCAATCAACCCGATCATACTCAATCGGGTTGATTTCCGACGATGGCGGACAGGTTATGGAGCAGCGGTCTTTCTGACCGCTGATTCATAGCTGCTGTTTCTGGCGAGCCTGCAGGCTCGCCAGAAACACGGGGCATCAAGCTCCATTCGGAGCTTGATAGATAGGCTCCGAATGGTACAATATAAAGCTGTAAAAAATGAAACAAAAGCAATGTCAATAAAACTGAAGTAGAATAAAATGTGTTGTGTGTCATCATTTGTGGGTTTAGATAGAAAGTGTAGATTAAATGTTTGTGTTAAAAGGACAACACCCCTATTTCAGAACCAACCAGAGACATAAAGGATGTGTAACCTATTGCAAGTATAGTATAGAGATAAACTACTCTTAAAAGGTGGGCAACAAATTCAGCTGGCTATCTGCATTTATTAAAATCTGAAATATATATTTTTTACATTTTAGTCCTGAACTTTGATTCAAAATAAATATTTATGTAATGGGTTGATACAGGTACAAATTCCCAAATCCGGAATTCCAAAATACAAACTTATTCTGAAATCCAAACTTTATAATTAATATTTTTTTAAAAATAAAATTATTTAAAATGACTATGTTTCCCTGCCTGTAAGAAACAATCTCCTATATTACCTTCTGATTACAGTACTGTACTATCTTTCTGAGGGTACTATGTATACAAAAGTATTAAAGAATATATAAAACTACCTTTAGGTTCCATTTATAACCTGTAAATATTGCCTAAATGACATAAGATATTGTTGTTTACACTTGGTCCCATCCCCTCTCCAAACTGTTTTTTTTTTCAGATGCAAATATTCCAAAATCCAAACCTTTTCCTGTCCCAAGCAGTTTGGATAAAGAGTTTTCTACCTGTACCAACAATTTTGTTGATGCTTGCAATCACTTGACCCCAATAAAGGCGTACAGTATTGCATTCCACCATATCTGTAAAATGTCCCCTGTATCTGGGCAACCTTTCCAGAACTTATTACTATCAGACATAAAAATATGTGAGGTGTCATGTACCACTTGAGAAATTTAACCTTATATTTGCCCCTTATATTTATCACAACTGGGGCCATGAAGTCATGGAGTGGCCATGCAATCCCACTGGGTAACCAGGGATAATTAATGCTAGTTGCCAACATTTAAAAAAACAATTTCAGGGACACTTTGCAGCAGAGCAAGCAAGCGGGTTCCTGGAGTATTGACGACCTACTGTTCAACTGCTCCGCCCACTAATTTCTGCAACACTAATTTGATAGTAATAGTATAATTTAGATGTATCCATAGTTAATTATACAGATTACAGCACAAAGCTCTTACACCTACCCAGTCTCTGGAACACATTCTGGGCATATGGTTATTTTTACAACACAGCATCAAAATTAGGCAGACAAATAATATGTGAACCCATTCAATAATAATAACAATATTCCATTAGGAATTATATACATTTAAATAATATACATCTATCTAATCTATCTATCTATCTATCTATCTATCTGTCTATCTATCTATATGTATATATCTATGTATAGGTATGTGTGTATATATATATATAAATGTTGGGCAAAAGAGGTAGCATTTCCAGGGACATTTCCAGGGACATACAACAAAATCCATGGTCTGTCCCTGGAAATCAGGGACTGTTGGCAACTATGTTAATGTGTAATACAATTAATAAATACATATTTAGAGGACATAAAAGCAGAAAGGCATTATGGAATGGAACGTCCCATCAAAACTTGCTGCCCCATGTAAACCTAGTTGGCCTATACAACCCTGATTTATGACAGGTGTTGTGTAATTCTCAGGAGTGCAGGTCACTAGTTAATTAAAATGGAAGAACATTTAAAGTGAAGTTACAGATAGGGTTGCCATCTCAGCCATATTTCCTGGACACTTATGAGTTACACATGCTGCAGGGAGGAACATGTATTGCGTTTCTGGAGAGCACTATTCATATTCCACCCTGCAGCATGTGTAACTTATAAGTGTTCTGTATTTTAAGGGACGGGTGGTAACCCTAGTTACCTTAAAAATCGTTAAAAACATTACAAAAGCTTTATTGGAATGATAAACAAGTGATTTCATGTTGAAAAACTGAACTTGCACAGCACCATATTTGTTCAAAGCCTCAAAATGGCAGATAGGTTTTTCGATTCTTTTGAAAATATAGAACAAAATACTATCAAGAAATTGTTTTGTAAACAAATAGCTAGAGTGGATTTGTCTTGCAGAATGACATTTCTAAACTATAGTATGATTTAACCTCTTCTGTCTGGCTTCCAACTGCAGCTATAATTTTGATAATTCTAATGTATATTTATTTTTATTTCATTCCTGGGTGAAGAACAACTGTATATTGTTTCCTTCAACACTAATTCAGCTTTAGGGTGTGATGATTGAAAACTTGCCAGCATTGAGAGAAATCACTCAAAATATGTGTGGCCCTTTGTGAGCATTATATTGTATGTATATCATATGTATGCAGTTTCCCTTCAGATCTAGAACTCTGCATTAAGAAAAACACCTCTCAAACTAACTTTTGACTTACTAAAATCCTTTCAGAAGCCTTGTAGTATTGACAAGACTTCTAAAATCATTTCACACAGCGCAGAGACCTTTAGCTCATTGGGTCCGTACTGTGATAAATTACAAAATGTATTTTTGTCTCTGGAGTAAATATGGTTCAATACATCTGAACTCTTTTCACTTCATGGGGTTAATCAGAATGTATCAGCTGATTTGTTTTTGGCAGGTTTTCAGCCCAAAAAGGGCACTTTTTTAACACAATCACAATAGTGGGTTTTCTGCTATTTTAATTTTTTTATCTGTGAGCTCATTTTCGGATTGCTGATAAAGTCCCTATTTTTTTACATAAATTCACGTGCATGAGCTCAATGTTATCTATATGAAACACGTTAACTAATGCCCTCTAGTGGTGAAAAAATATCAAAATGCATTTAGATTCGAGGCGGCCTTCAAGGTCTAAGAAATTAGCATAAGAACCTCCTATGTTTAGCTTTCAACTAAGAATACCAAGAGAACAAAGCAAAATTGGTGATAAAAGTAAATTGGAAAGTTGTTTCAAATTACATGCCCTATTTGAAACATGAAAGTTTTTTTTGGACTTGACTGTCCCTTTAAGTAGGGGCCAGAGAGATAACTCAAAATATGAGGCACCACCTACCTTTATAGATGATCATAATAATCCTCAATTCCCGCTACCTACCTTCTTCATTTATTGTGTCATCCAGACAGGATGGACAGAAACCTTATGCCACCCATTCCATGATACTGTGTCCATATTCTTAATCATGCACTAACCATGCATGGAGAGACCGGATTTTTTGTCTTTCGTGCATTGAACTCTTTTTTTTGCATTAAATGTTCATCATCTTTTAAAGCAAATATAAATATTACAAGGCAGAAGTTAAAGTGCATGAAAAAGATTTGTCTGGAAACTTTAGAAAAGATAAATTATAGTATAATTGTATTACTTTTTTTATAAAAATGGGTTTTCATGTCCCTTTAAGTTTGACTTGAATTTCTCACTCAGATCCCGGTATTCAAAACATCGACAGACCATTAATAAATTGTCTTTTTGGGTTCAGCAGGCTATTCTAAAAAAGTGAGCTGAACATTGTGCTAATGAGTGGCGATGTGTCTTCCATAGGATATAATGGGGATTGTAACTTCAGCAAAATTCTGCCGACATTGCTTCTGAGCTGTGATGTAGGTGGTGGGGGGGAGGGGCTGTCGTTCTTAAAAATAAAAAATGTTTTCTTTGTACTCACACTTCAAATTATGCATATGTATATTCAGTTTCACTATACGTTCACTAGAGTTGTCACACTAGGGAATGTTTTGAATATTAGAAACCCATAGCAATGTTTCACCATTAAAATACAGGTTACTCACATGTAACGCTCAGGAAACTCCCACACATGCCTATATATTTATCATGTCTGCGATCGACTTGGTTAATAAAGAGAAAAAAAACATTCCTATTTGAACTATAGGAACTGAAGGATAGTATAGTATAATGTTAGAATAGAATATCATATTTCATATTTCACAATATTGCGATCATGATTGCGCAATTGTGTTTTACTTATAATATTATGATCGAACTGTAGCAAACGTGTTCTATATTAGTATTAATATATATTAACATACAACATGTTTGCTACAGTGCAATCACAATATTATAAATAAACATGATTGCACAATCGCAATATTGGGAAATATGAAATACAGGTGGCCCTCGTTTTACAACGGTTCAATTTACACCGTTTCAGAATAACAACCTTTTTTCCAGTCATGTGACTGCTATTGAAGCATTGAGAAACAGTGCATTTATTAAAATAGCCAGTAGGTGGAGCTGTTCGCTTGTGTTGCAGCAAAGCCAAGCAAGCTGAAATGAATCAGTTTAACCAGACCTGAGCTATCGAGCAGATTTCAAAGGAACAAGATCTTCCTGTCTATAAATCAGTCCAGATTGGAATGCATAGAAAGAACTGATTGCAGAAAAATGCAAGTGAAGTCTGTGTTGTGTGATTATTTTATTAGGTTTATAATGCTGTTTAGCAAATGTTTTTGTTCATTTAACTTAGTTTAATTATATATTCTGTGTTGTGTGATTATTTTATTAGGTTTATAATGTTGTTTAGCATTTAAAGTCTTCATTTCAAAGCTTTAAAAATAATGTATTAGGTGTTACTTATGACAATTTTGAGAGGGGCCTGGAACCTAACTCCCTCACTTCCCATTGACTTACATTATAAACTGGGTTTCAATTTACAACGGTTTCGATTTACAACCATTCCTTCTGGAACCTAACCCCGGCGTAAACTGAGGCCTACCTGTACTCAAAATCGCAATATTGGGAAATATGGAAATGTGAAATTGCAATATTGGTTTTCATGTCCCTTTAAAGACAGGTAAATGTTTTTTTTTTCATTTCCACATCATCCTGCAATGGAGCTGAGCTAATTTATTGTTCAATGTAAGCATTGAAAAATCTTTTATGATCTCTTGCAAGAATGAACATTTTCATCTGTTTTTTTTTATAAGAAGCAAATTCAAAGCCCTATTTCTTAAAAGTACATTAAACATTTTGAGATTGTAAACTGTTTAATTATGTATTGTAAAACTATTTTGGTGTATACTTTAAAGGGAACTGAAACACAAAAATGCTCTTTCATTATTCAGACAGAGCATACAATTTTAAACAACTTTCCCATTGTCATTGGCTCACCGATGTGTTCAGTTAGAAAACAGTAGTGCATTACTGCTCCTTCAACAAATAATACCAAGAGAAAGAAGCAAATTTGTTAACAGAAGTAAATTGGAAAGTTGTTTAAAATTGTATGTTCTACCTAAATCATGAAATACATTTTTTGGGGTTCATGTCCCTTTAATGTTGTCCTTTTCCTTTAATTTAAATAAGTCATTATAACTAGCTTATATGTATTATTTAATGTTCCATTAATGTCTGCCACTTTGGGACTTCCAAAAAAGGAAAGAAAAGAAAGAAAACAAATGTATTAAAATTATATTACCGTGATGCCTCGATATTGAGGCATCACTGCAATACCTTTTCTGGCACACCGATGCTGATCGTTGGTGGGTGGGAGCAGCTGCAGGGAGGCGGGTGGACGGCCCATCGCTGGTGTGCTTCTGTCGTATTAGTCCCCGGTGCGTGCAGGATCGCGCACTGGGGTGAGGGGGACGTGCATGCATATGTGCACATGCATGCCCCCGTGATCAGCAGTGCAACATCTTTTGTGATTGTGGTGTTGGTGGGAGCGGGAGGTGTTGGTGGGAGTGGGAAATAACGTTTAAAAAAGGGATCAGGGGAGGAGGGGAGAGGGGGAGGTGGGGCCAGCTACACTACAGAAAAAATAATTAAATACAAAAATGCTCATTATTTTGAAAAATGGGTACTGGCAGACAGCTGCCAGTACACAAAATGGCACCAAATAGTGAGAGGGGGGAGGGTTAGACAGCTGTTTAGGGGGGCTCAGGGAGGTTGGGTGGTAAGGGGGGATCCTACACTGCAGAAAATATATACATTAAAAAAAAACCTTTTTTTTTTATACTGGCAGACTTTCTGCCAGTACTTAAGATGGCGGGGACATTTGTGGGGTGGGGGAGGAAAGAGAGCTGTTTGGGAGGGATCAGGCAGCGGAATGTGTCAGGTAGGAGGCTGATCTCTACACTAAAGCTAAAATTAACCCTTCAAGCTCCCTACAAGCTCCCTAATTAACCCCTTCACTGCTGGGCAAAATACAAGTGTGGTGCGCAGCAGCATTTAGCAGCCTTCTAATTACCAAAAAGCAATGCTAAAGCCATATATGCCTGCTATTTCTGAACAAAGGGGATCCCAGAGAAGCATTTACAACCATTTGTGCCATAATTGCACAAGCTGTTTGTAAATAATTTCAGTGAGAAACCTAAAGTTTGTGAAAACATTTGTGAAAAAGTGAATGTTTTTTAATATTTGATCGCATTTGGTAGTGAAATGGTGGCATGAAATATACCAAAATGGGCCTAGATTAATACTTTGGGTTGTCTTCTAAAAAAAATATATATATACATGTCAAGGGATATTCAGGGATTCCAGACAGATATTAGTGTTCCAATGTAACTATCTCTAATTTTGAAAAAAGTGGTTTGGAAATAGCAAAGTGCTACTTGTACTTATTGCCCTATAACTTGCAAAAAAGCAAAGAACATGTAAACATTGGGTATTTCTAAACTTAGGACAAAATTTAGAAACTATTTAGCCTGGGTGATTTTTGGCTGTTGTAGATGTGTATCAGATTTTGGGGGTCAAATTTAGAAAAGATGTGTTTTTCCATTTTTTTCCTCATATTTTATATATTTTTTTTTATAGTAAATTATAAGATATGATGAAAAAAATGGTATCTTTAGAAAGTACATTTAATGGCAAGAAAAACGGTATATAATATGTGTGAGTACAGTAAATGAGTAAGAGAAAAATTACAGCTAAACACAAACACCGCAGAAATGTAAAAGTAGCCCTGGTCCTTAAGGGAAATAAATTGAAAAATGGCCTTGTCCTTAAGGGGTTATAAAGACACACACCTGTTTTAAAATATTGATCTATTTATCCTCAGTATAACATTACACTTTATTTTTATTTACAGTTTTTATTTGAATGTCTCAATTTCCCTCTAGGTTGGCTTTTCTGTATGCCCCAGGCATTCATCTGCGGATTTTCAAATATGTTGATTGGTTAATACATGCAGTGAAATGTACTCATCAAATCAATTATTGGGTTGCTCCCAGAAATTTGCCAAGGGCATGTAGAAGGTAGCGCCTTTATTTTTGAATTAGTATATTGTAAACTTATTTATATCTTGTATTGTATCTATAGTAAGATGAGACTATATCACAAATATATAGGTATTTTATAGTAACAATTATTTGATTTTCTGTAGGTTTATATGGATTTAGCTGCAATTAATTATTTCCGATTACGTGTTATGAATGTAAATTACAAGAAAAGCAAGTAATTTAAATTGATAGATGCACATTGTGCTATTAATTATTTAAGTTTAAACACTTTCAGGGATCTTTTTGTGTTAAATTTCCCTTTAAGGCAATAACAGGCAATTTATTTTTCTTTACACTCTTCAAATATATATATAAAAGACAATTTGTGCTTTGAACATGACACTTCCTGGGGCATGAAATCCAAGTATCACTTAAAAATTTTTAGCGATGAAGAATATCAGCTGAAGATTTGAAACTGTTCATATTAGAACATATTGGGTTGAGGAGAATGAACCAAATTTAAACTCTATTGAATACATTACAATCAAAGGCATGAGACTGATACGTTATGAGGCTATCATACCATCTGCAATGAATATATGGGAACCTTTTATAAAAATCCCCAACATGTAGTCATCATCTTAATTCTGATTGGTTAAAGTGACATAAAACCTAAACAATATAGGGCAGCAGGATTTGCGATAATGTATAGCATTGTTACAAACATTATATATAACTACAACCACTGCTGCCATATAGTACTTATGACATGTGCACACTTCTAAGCCTATCTAAGTATGCTCTTCAACAAATGATACCAAGAAAATGAAGTATATCTGATTACAGAAGTGAATTGTAAAGTTGTTTAAAATGCCATGTTCTGTTTGAAATGTGAAAATGTAAATTAAGCCTGATTAAGACACTTTCTCCTCCCTGGAGCCTAAATCTGGTTTTAAAATGTTTTGCAGGCTCCTCCATTTGAGCCATGCACAAGGTGGATATCAAGCTTTTGTGAATTGTTGGTGTGAGTGCCTACCTGAGTGACTGTGTTAAGCTAATCAAGCTTTTATCTTGGAAGTTTTTTTTACGTTTAGCTATTTCTTTTTATAGGAAAGTTCCTGAATTGTCTACCCTTTTTTGTGAGCCTCCTTATCTTATTTTTCATCTTGGTAAGGCAGTTTTGAGAACTAATTTTGATTTTTTTACCTAAAGTGGTGTCTTCGGACAACTCGAGTAGGAACATTGTTGTTCCTTCTTTTTGTCTTAATCCCAACAAATCTATGGAGAGTTTTCTCCATAATCTGGATGTAGTTAGAGCTTTAAAGTACTCTTTGTAGGTACTAAGGATTTCAGACAAACTTCTATTTTGTTTCTTCATTATTTTAGTTCTAGAAAAGGTCAGAAAGCTATAGTTATAATTTACTTTTATCATCAAATTTGCTTTGTTCTATTGGTATTCTTAGTTGAAAGCTAAACCTAGGTAGGCTCATATGCTAATTTCTAAGACCTTGGAGGCCGTCTCTTATCTGAATGCATTTGACCATTTTTCACAGCTAGAGGGTGTAAGTTCATGTGTTTCAAATAAATAACACTGTGCTCACGCATGTGGAGTTATTTAAGAGTCAGCACTAATTGCATGAAATGCAGCTCTGTCAAAAGATCTGAGATAAGGAGGAACTCTGCAGAAGCTTAGATACAAGGTAATTACAGAGGTAAAAAGTATATTTCTATAACAGTGTTGGTTATGCAAAACTGGAGAATGGTAAATAAAGGGATTAGCTATCTTTTTAAACAATACATTTTGTTGGTGTTTTCTATCCCTTTAAGCTTTTGATTCAGAAGGCTTACTTGGAGGTGGGTCAGTATCCACCTAAATAAATTACTGCCCATTCAACCAGATCAGTTACCACATCTTGAGCCTTTAAGAATTAAGCCTCTGTGTATCAAATTGGCAAGGCAGCTTCTTTGCATACTTTTACTAAATTCTACAATTTTTATGTTTTTGCCTCTTCTAAAGCAGCCTTTGGTAGGAAAGACCTGTCTGGTTGATGTAGTTTTTGTTAGGTTGTTTTTTTATTTGCCATATTTTGCATAAAATAAGAGAATCTACATATTGTAAAACAAAAAGGAATATGTATCATGACAGTACTGCCCTCATTTCTCATGGACTTCACTGTTTGGGTATTAGTTTCCCAGCAGTAATGGATCTTACTCTCACCACCTGTATGAAAACCACCTGTATGAAAGTAAACATAATTTATGCTTACCTGATAAATTCATTTCTTTCATAGTAGTGATAGTCCGCAATACCCCACCCTGGTTTTTCTTCTGGTGGTAGTTTTATTTTCTTTTTTTCCCTGCTTATTTTTTTTGCTATTATTACGTTCTCCTATCTCTTTTCTTTGGCTAAACATAAGACTAGTTTCCAGTGAGGTGTTTTATAGAGCTCCTGGGGTTTGGGAATCTTTGCCTCCTCCTAGTGATCAGGAAGAGTAATTCCCAGGAGTAATCATGGACTCTCGCCTCCATGAAAGAAATGTATTTATCAGGTAAGCAAAAATGATGTTTTTCATTATGTCTAATAAAGTACAAATATAAATGAGCTGCTAGCATGAGCAAACAATGTTTGTATGGAATATAGCAATAAAAGGTTTGTAAATGCTGGAGTATGCAGCTCCCATTCTCAATGGAATTGGACACTTTTCAAAGAAACAAAATAAATAAAGAGCATACATTGCAAACAACAGAACATTTGATATTACAATCTCAAAAGTATTTAATGTGCCTTTAAAGGGACACTCAGGTTAAATTACATTTTCATGATTCAGATACAGCATGTCATTTTAAACAACTTTCCAATTTAGTTCCATTAAAAAAAATGTGCACAGTCTTTTATATTTACAATTTTTGAGTCACCAGATCTTACTGAGCATGTGCAAGAATTCACAGACTATACGTATATGCATTTGTGATTGGCTGATTGCTATCACATGGTACAAGGGGAGTGGAAATATACATAACTTTGAAATTTGTTATTAAAAAATCTACTACTCATTTGAAGTTTATACTAAGTGTTATTGCATTGTCTTGTTATCTTGCATTGGTTGATTATGCAAATCTAATGTGTTGACTGGTCCTTTAATGAAAGCTTAATAAATTAGGGTATCATTGAGAGCTCCTACACACTTACTGTCAGAGCTGTACAGCTGACAAGACTCAGAATAGTGGGCCTCTGAAAATAAATAGGTTTGGATGCACCAATAAGCAAATGAGATAATTCCCTGGAGCTTCTCACATAGGTTCTTGGCAGATCTAATCCAGTTTTGCAAGAAATTCTACTTTATCTCACATTCTTTGTGTTGTATAATTATTTAATCAGATTATACAGAGCTCTGATTGTGAGCAGATAAGAGTAGACATCCAAGTAAGGGTGTTAGACGTGGGCAATAAGAGGGGGCACATAGCAGAAATGTAAATAAATTAATATACTTCTACATACCCATATCAATAGGAAGGCTAAAGCTTTTCAACTCATACAGGAATTATTTCCTTTAGGCAAGAAGTGTAACAACTGATAACTCAGCTACAATAAAAGTAATTATCATCAGATTTTATAACCTAATCTCATGAGAATGACTTTTAAATGCATAACTGATTTCATCTCATCCAATTAACTTGCCCCTGGCTAGTAACCAACCTTATATCTATACAGCTAAAAATATGTAGCTTAATTTTATTAGGGAAACTTTCGTTCAGGGCTCCGTTCCCCTGAAAACTGTCAATTTATTGTGGAAAAATGTTTAATATAAAAACAAAACAACTTGTGTTCCACAGAATATTAGTTTATTGTGTGAGGTTTGGAAAAGAAAAAAGGGGTTGGAAATCAAAGGGAAGTACAATGTTTTTGAGTATAGAAGAGATGATATTTCCATAAACATAAAAAAGGCTAGAGCTGGTCACAGCTTCTTTTAAGAATGGCTTGGGCATGAAAAAAATAATCTGAGAAATCTTCAAGGAGGAATAGTAGTGTTTCCCTGGAAATATTGTTACTACTATAATGTAACAAACATAAAAAATGTTAATGATCCGCTAATGGTACTTCTCAACCATACCCCCAACTTGAGTTGTGCATACCGTGAAAATCTGTTTACCACTATGGTCACCTGTGCTAAGTGACTGATACCTAGAGCATGGAAAAAACAACTAGCTCCCTCTTTTTCCCAATGGCAAGCCGAAGTCACTCACATACTAAATCTATGCCTAGATTACGAGTTTGGCGTTAGCCTTAAAAAGCAGCGTTGAGAGGTCCCAACGCTGCTATTTAATGCCCGCTGGTATTACGAGTCTGACAGGTACAGGTGTACTGCTCACTTTTCTTCCGTGACTCGAGGCTACCGCAGATCCCCTTACGTCAATTGCGTATCCTATCTTTTTAATGAGATTTGCCTAACGCTGGTATTACGAGTCTTGGAAGAAGTGAGCGGTAGACCCTCTCCTCTCCAGACTCCTACCGCATTTAAAAGTCAGTAGTTAAGAGTTTTATGGGCTAACGCCGGAACATAAAGCTCTTAACTAAAGTGCTAACAAGTACACTAACACCCATAAACTACCTATTAACCCCTAAACCGAGGCCCCCCCACATCGCAAACACTAAAATAAATATTTTTGACCCCTAATCTGCCGACCGGACATCGCCGCCACCTACATTATAACTATGAATCCCTAATCTGCTGCCCCTAACATCGCCGACACCTACATTATATTTTTTAACCCCTAATCTGCCGCCCCCAATGTCGCCGCCACCTACCTACAATTATTAACCCCTAATCTGCCGACCGGACATCGCCGCCACTTTAATAAATGTATTAACCCCTAAACCTAAGTCTAACCCTAAGTCTACCCCCCTAACGTAAATATAATTTAAATTTAACAAAATTAATTTAACATAATTAAATAAATTATTCCTATTTAAAACTAAATACTTACCGATAAAATAAACCCTAAGCCAGCTACAATATAACTAATTGTTACATTGTAGCTAGCTTATGATTTATTTTTATTTTACAGGCAACTTTGTATTTATTTTAACTAGGTACAATAGTTATTAAATAGTTATTAACTATTTAATAACTACCTAGCTAAAATAAGTACAAAATTACCTGTAAAATAAATCCTAACCTAAGTTACAATTACACCTAACACTACACTATCATTAAACTAATTACCTAAACTACCTACAATTAATTACAATTAAATTAAATAAACTAAATTACGAAAAACCCCCCACTAAATTACAGAAAATAAAAAAGAATTACAAGAATTTTAAACTAATTACACCTAAACTAATCCCCCTAATAAAATAAAAAAGCCCCCCAAAATAATAAAATTTCCCTACCCTATACTAAATTACAAATAGCCCTTAAAAGGGCGTTTTGCAGGGCATTGCCCCAAAGTAATCAGCTCTTTTACCTGTAAAAAAAAAATACAATACCCCCCAACATTAAAACCCACCACCCACACACCCAACCCTACTCTAAAACCCACAAATCCCCTCTTAAAAAACCTAACACTAACCCCCTGAAGATCACCCTACCTTGAGCCGTCTTCACCCAGCCGTTTCATCAAGCTCCTGGCCGTTTCATCAAGTAAAATGTATTGATATATTGTATTGAATACATTTTACTTGATGAAACGGCCAGGAGCTTGTGGCCGAGAAACGCGTTTAAAGCACATACAATAAATTGTTCTTATCCCTTTTTATCCAAGCCTGATTTTTTCTGGCTTCCTTTCATTTGCCAGTTATTTGGTTACTGTCAAGACAGTGTTTTCCTCCTCAATTTTATCGTGGAGTGATTGTCCTGAACACCAGCTCTAAGTGTTTGCTGCACGCAGGGAAAAGCTGCCTGTTTTTAACACAGCACGGCTCCAGACGATCCCTTCTCAATTCGTGGAGGAGAGCCCACAGCTGCATTCTTGGAAGTTTGGACACCACCTGCTTTCAGCGTACTGACTGCTGCAAAAACGTCAGCCTGCCCATTCGCACTTCTTTATATAAGAGTGCCAATGCTCTTGTGAGTATATCTACAATTGTTGTCTCCTATTGTGATCCCATCTTTCTGGAATTTACTTGCACTATGAAGCGCTGTCTTCTTTTGTTCAATTTCAACTTTTTTTAAGGGTGTATTGGGTGGGTTTATTTTTTAGATTAGGGGTTTGGGCTTGCAAGAGAGCTAACTGCCCTTTTAAGGGCAATGCCCATCCAAATGCCCTTTTCAGGGAAATGGGGAGCTTAGGTTTTTTTAGCTAGTATTTTATTTGGGGGTTGGTTGTGTGGGTGGTGAGTTTTACTGTTGGGGGGGTTGTTTGTATTTTTTTTACAGGTAAAAGAGCTGATTACTTTGGGACAATACCCCACAAAAGGCCCTTTTAAGGGTTATTGGTAGTTTAGTTTTGGCTAGGTTTTTTTTTTTTTTTTGGGGGGGGGGCTTTTTTATTTTAATAGGGCTATTAGATTAGGTGTAATTAGTTTAAATATCTGTAATTTTATTTATTATTTTATGTAATTTAGTGGGTTTTTTTTGTACTTAATTTAATTTAATTTAGGTAATTGTATTTAATTTATTTATATTATAGTGTAGTGTTAGGTGTTAGTGTAACTTAGGTTAGGTTTTATTTTACAGGTAAATTTTTCTTTATTTTAACTAGGTAGTTATTAAATAGTTAATAATTATTTAGTAACTATTCTACCTAGTTAAAATAAATACAAACTTGCCTGTAAAATAAAAATAAACCCTAAGATAGATACAATGTAACTATTAGTTATATTGTAGCTAGCTTAGGGTTTATTTTACAGGTAAGTATTTAGTTTTAAATAGGAATAATTTAGTTAATGATAGTAATATTTATTCGATTTATTTAAATTATATTTAAGTTAGGGGGTGTTAGGTTTAGGGTAAGACTTAGGTTTAGGGGTTAATAACTTTAATATAGTGGTGGCGACGTTGGGGGCGGCAGATTAGGGGTTAATAAGTGTAGGTAGGTGGTGGCGACATTGGGGGCGGCAGAGTAGGGTTTAATAAATATAATGTAGGGTTCGGCGATGTTGGGGGCAGCAGATTAGGGGTAAATAATTATAATTTAGGTGTCGGATGTCGGGGGTGGCAGATTAGGGGTTAATAAGTGTAAGATTAGGGGTGTTTAGACTCGGGGTTCATGTTAGGGTGTTAGGTGTAAACATAAATTTTATTTCCCCATAGGAATCAATGGGGCTGTGTTAAGGAGTTTTACGCTGCTTTTTTGCAGGTGTTAGACTTTTTTTCAGCCGGCTCTCCCCGTTGATTCCTATGGGGAGATCGTGCACGAGCACGTTACACCAGCTCACCGCTGACTTAAGCAGCGCTGGTATTGCAGTGTGGTAATGAGCAAAATTTTGCTCAACGCTCACTTCTTGTCTTTTAACGACGGGTTTCTGAAAACTCGTAATACCAGCGCTGCAGGTAAGTGAGTGGTGAGACAAAACTGCTCGTTAGCACCGCACAGCCTCTAACGCAAAACTTGTAATCTGGGCCTTAGAAATTTATCAACTTAAGGGACAGTCTACTTGAAAATGTTTATTGTTTAAAAAGATAGATAGTCCCTTTATAACCCATTACCCAGTTTCACACAACCAACACTGTTAGATTGTATATTACACCTTTTACCTCTGTGATTACCTTGTATATAAGCCTCTGCAGACTGCCCCCTTATTTCAGTTATTTTGACAGACTTGTATTTTAGCTTATCAGTGCTGACTCATAAATAACTCCAAGGGAGTGAACATAAAGTTATCTACAGTAAACGGAACACATGAACTAGCACTGTCTAGCTTTGAAAAACTATCAAAATTCACTGAGATAAGATGTGGCCTTCAAGGGCTTAGAAATTAGCATATGAGCCTACCTAGGTAAGTTGTCTTCCTCAACAGAGAATACCAAGAGGACAAAGCAAATTTGATAATAAACGTAAATTGGAAAGTTGGTTAAAATTGCATGCCCTATCTGAATCATGAAAGTTTATTTTTGACTACACTATCCCTTTAAACAATTTCATTTACTTCTATGATCAAAATTGTTTTGTTTTTTTATATCCTTTGTTGAAGAGTCAATCTAGGTAGGCTCATATGAGCTGTGGATCATGAACCTGTCTTCTGTACTCTATGGCAGCAGTATTTTGTAACATTGTTTTTAGTGTTTTGCTGCCAGAGAGTACTAAGAGATCCTATGAATTTGCCTAAATTGACAAAGGATAACATGAGAACAAAGCATTTGAAAAAAAGTAATTTGGAAAGTTGCTTAAGATGTCATGTTCTATCTGAATCATGAGTATAGTTTTGACTTTACTCTCCCTTTAAAGAATGATTAGCTTGTTTTAAAACTCTAAAATAATAAAAATACCTATAGACACTTGGATTTCTCTCATACTGTACACAAACTCTCAGCTGGTTCTGGTATCCATATAAAGCAATTTCCTTTAGAAAAATGTTTTATTGTCAGACAAAGCACACAGAATATGGTTAGAGCTCCTGTTCATTATAATTATAGCAACTACCAAGCTTAAGTGGCTCCACAAGGTCTATTTCTTCTGGAGCGAGAGTGCCACTATTTACTTTCTGTTCACAGTGGTCCAAGCTGGAAACTTTTATTAAGGGATTCTAAATCCATTTTTTTTCTTTAATGATTCAGGTAGAGCATGCAATTTTAAGCAACTTTCTAATTTACTCCTATTATCATTTTGTTTGTTCTCTTGCTATCTTTATTTAAAGAGCAGGAATATAAAGCTTAGCAGTCGGCCCATTTTTGGTTCAGAATCTTGGGTATGCTTGCTTATTGGTTGACTGAATGTAGTCACCAATAAGCAAGCACTATCTAATGTACTGAACCTAAAATGAGCTGACTCCTAAGCTTTACAGTCGGGCTTTTTAAATAAAGATAGCAAGAGAACAAAGAAAAATTGAGTAAATTAGAAAGTTGCTTAAAATTGCATGCTCATGGGTTTAGTATTTCTTTAACCTGGTTGTTTAATTTTAGGTAAAGAAAATATTGTAGGTTTTAAAATTCACATTGTGTAGGGATAATACAAAATTCATGTTTTGCGAAGCTCTTATAAGACAGGATGGCCAAATGTTTTCATAAATAACAGCTTTGAACATTTGCTGATTACAGGGCTGCAACAAATTTGATGTAAGACTCAAGACAAAAGGATCCCTGCAGTATAAATTATTCATAAGATGATAAGGAAGGTTGGTCATTCTGGCCTCAAAGGTCTCACTTTTTTGGAAGCTGTAGGGTTCTGCAGAGATGAAGCTAAGGTGCAGATTTTCATACAGGCTTGGGAGTGTGCAGGTGTCTTGAGCACTACAATATAGTTTCAAACATTGTTGCAAATACTGCTGCTATATAGTACTTAAAATGTGCACACTCCTGACTATTTGTGTATGCTTTCATTAAAAGGAGCTTTTTAATGCAGAATACCAAGAGAATGGATTAAATTTTTTAAAGAAAACAATGTATGTTAATTACAGTAAGCAATTTGACTGTTTCTTAATGACTGTATTTGCCTTTCTGTCTGTATAACTTAGAACACAGCTAAAGCCAGCTAAGTTTCAGATAATTTCTGATGGAAGAAAAGGGCTAACAAAAAACCCCACCATTACAAATCTTGTAGTCATTTTTTTTTTAAATCTTTATTTGTAGTCCAACAGAAAAAAAGAGGTTCATTTCACATTTTCTTATCACCACGCAGAATGTTTTAGGTAAAATATCAACAAATGTAATAAAACACATTTATAATAATACAGCATCAAACTAACCCTGCTTATACAGTCCTTATAACTAGTATATATGTCAGGTTTATCCAGCAGGATGAAAAGGAGAAAAGATAAAGAACGAAGAAAGTTAAAAGAAAAAAAGTCTGCTTTCACGGTTTCAATTCACCTTGCAGGGTGCTTTAAATAAATAAAACGCATATATTTGCATGTGCATTGGTACAACATCAGACCAACCCTGCTAAAGCCATCCTTATAGCTAGGAATATATAGCAGATCATTCCTTATTGAATATTCTATAAGGAAAAAGACATGACAAAAGAAGAAAAACAAGAGAGATTCTTGAGTTATTCATAAACATAAGTATGGCTTTTAATCACTCGGACCAAGATACACTGTTGGAATATTTTATATATTTTTTACATAAATGCGAGGAAAAAAAAAGAAGAAAAGAAAGAAGAGAGGAGGAAACCCCCCTTATCCTTTTATACGTCACCGTTTTCTATCATTGTCAACCTATGCCCACTCTACTGGCAATTTGCCTATTTGTATCCACGCCTCAATTTTTTATTTTTAAGATGCCTATAAACTGTAGCTGTATCGCTAACGGAAACGTTTTGATAGGACCTAACCATTTATCAATAGTGATGTCGCGAATAGTTTGCCGGCGAATAGTTCCCGGTGAACATAGCATGTTCGCGTTCGCCGCATCGGGCGAACATATGCGATGTTCGATCCGCCCCCTATTTTTCATCATTGAGTAAACTTTGACCCTTTACCTCACAGTCAGAAGACACATTACAGCCAATCAGCGGCAGACACTCCCTCCCAGACCCTCCCACCTCCTGGACAGCATCCATTTTAGATTCATTTGGAAGCTGCATTCTTAGTGAGAGGAGGGACAGTGTAGCTGCTGCTGATTTAATAGGGAAATTGATAGCTAGGCTAGTGTATTCAGTGTCCACTACAGTCCTGAAGGACTCATCTGATCTCTGCTGTAAGGACAGCACCCCAAAAAGCCCTTTTTAGGGCTAGAACATCAGTCTGCTTTTTTTTTTTCCTGTGTAATCTAATTGCAGTTGCCTGCCTGCCAGCGTGTGTGTCAGGCTCATTGCGTATACTGTGCCCACTTGCCCAGTGCCACCACTCATATCTGGTGTAACAGTAGTGTAGATTTAAAAAAAAACAACACTTTTTTGACTGTGTTAAATAATAGCAGTCAGTTTCCTTCACACGTGTGCGTTTCAGGGCCTGCCTGCCAGGGCACAGTGTCACCCCAGTGCAACTCATATCTGGTGTAACAGTAGTGTAGATTTAAATAAAACAACACTTTTTGGACTGTGTTAAATAATAGCAGTCAGTTTCCTTCACACGTGTACGTTTCAGGGCCTGCCTGCCAGGGCACAGTGTCACCCCAGTGCAACTCATATCTGGTGTAACAGTAGTGTAGATTTAAAAAAAACAACACTTTTTTGACTGTGTTAATTATTAGCAGTCAGTTTCCTTCACACGGGTGCGTGTGCGTTTCAGTGCCTGCCTGCCAGGGCAAAGTATCACCCCAGTGCAACTCATATCTGGTGTAATAGTAGTGTAGATTTAAAAAAAACAACACTTTTTTGACTGTGTTAAATAATAGCAGTCAGTTTCCTTCACACGTGTGCGTTTCAGGGCCTGCCTGCCAGGGCACAGTGTCACCCCAGTGCAACTCATATCTGGTGTAACAGTAGTGTAGATTTAAAAAAAACAACAACACTTTTTTGACTGTGTTAAATAATAGCAGTCAGTTTCCTTCACACGTGTGCGTTTCAGTGCCTGCCTGCCAGGGCACAGTGTCACCCCAGTGCAACTCATATCTGGTGTAACAGTAGTGTAGATTTAAAATAAACAACACTTTTTTGACTGTGTTAAATAATAGCAGTCAGTTTCCTTCACACGTGTGCGTTTCAGGGCCTGCCTGCCTGCCAGGGCACAGTGTCACCCCAGTGCAACTCATATCTGGTGTAACAGTAGTGTAGATTTAAAAAAAAACAACACTTTTTTGACTGTGTTAAATAATATCAGTCAGTTTCCTTCACACGTGTGCGTTTCAGGGCCTGCCTGCCAGGGCACAGTGTCACCCCAGTGCAACTCATATCTGGTGTAACAGTAGTGTAGATTTAAAAAAACAAACACTTTTTTGACTGTGTTAAATAATAGCAGTCAGTTTCCTTCACGCGTGTGCGTTTCAGGGCCTGCCAGGGCACAGTGTCACCCCAGCGCAACTCATATCTGGTGTAACAGTAGTGTACATTTAAAAAAAAAAAAAATACAATTTTGACTGTAATAGATTGAATAGCAGTTAGTTGTCTGCAAGTGTGTGTGTCAGGCCTACAGCGTCTACTCTGCCAACTTCTGCCAGTGCACAGTGCTACTCATATCTGTTGTCACAGTAGCTTGCACGCATAGTACCACCAATCGAAAAAAAAATGACAGGCAGAGGCCGTCATGTTCATGGTGCTGTGATTCCCTTTGGCCCTAGAATAATGCCCAGTGTTCAGAGGCCACGTACCCTGAACTCGAACATTTCTGAGGACATAGTTGACTGCCTAACACAGGACACCCAATCTTCTACAGCTTCCGCTCGGAACCTTGATGCACCATCCTCCTCCAGCTTAGCTTCGGGCACCTCTCAAGTTACCACTCGCCCGCCTGCCGCCACCACCAACACTAGCACCACAGCCGCTTCACTTGATCTGTCAGAGGAGTTATTTACACATCAGTTGGAAGAAATGAGTGATGCGCAACCATTATTGCCAGAGGATGTAGATAACAGGGATAAGTCTCAGTCAGGCAGCATTACACACATGGACGTACGGTGTGATGATGATGATGTTGTACCCGCTGCGGGAGTTTGGTCTGTCACTGTGAAGCGGGCGTAACCCTTACACTACCTGATCGATACAACATCATACCTGATGTTTTAAAGCACGTTATTCCAAACAATTTAGGAATGTTAGGTGATTTAGGCCCTTTATGGCTTAAAACCAGACTCTGCATCAACTATGTAATTTTCCATGGGAGTTTTGCCATGGATCCCCCTCCGGCATGCCACAGTCCAGGTGTTAGTCCCCTTGAAACAACTTTTCCATCACTATTGTGGCCAGAAAGAGTCCCTGTGGGTTTTAAAATTCGCCTGCCTATTGAAGTCTATGGGGGTTCGCCCGGTTCGCAAACTTTTGGGGAAGTTCGCGTTCGCTGTTCGCGAACCCAAATTTTTAGGTTCGTGACATCACTATTTATCAATATATTTTTCCATTTTTTTCTCTAAATTATTATCATTATAATACTGTTCTGCAATTATTATATTGGCAGTCATGGATTTGAAAATTTTAAATGTTGGAGCATTTCTGGCTTTCCAGTTTAACAAAATCAAGTTACGTCCAATCAGGATTATTGTATTAATTACAGTATATTGTTTATTTTTTTTGTACGTGCATAAGAAGACATTGGGACCTATCTATCAAGCTCCGGACGGAGCTTGATGGCCCGTGTTTTTGGCGAGCCTGCAGGCTCGCCAGAAACAGCAGTTATAAAGCAGCGGTCACAAAGACCGCTGCTCCATAACGCTGTCCGCCTGCTCTGAGCAGGCGGACAGACATCGCCGGAATTCAACCCGATCGAGTATGATCGAGTTGATTGACACCTCCCTGCTGGCGGCCTATTGGCCGCGAGTCTGCAGGGGGTGGCGTTGCACCAGCAGCTCTTGTGAGCTGCTGGTGCAATGCTGAATACGGAGAGCATATTGCTCTCTGTATTCAGCGAGGTCTAGTGGACTTGATCCGCACTGTCGGATCAGGTCTTCCAGACTTTGTTAAATAGAGGCCTATATCTTGTATATTTATAGTAAATTCTTGCTCCAAACTTTTGGATAACCAATAATTCACTTTATTCCAAAATTGTTTAACTTTCGGGCATCCCCAGAAACAGTGCAACAAATCTGCGTTTAGATTATTGCATTTTGTACATAGATAGGTATCCTCTAAAACCACCTTTTAAGTTGTAGTGGTGTTATATATACCCTGTTTAAAAGTTTGCAATACGATTCCCTCCATGAGACTATAGTAGTAGTTTTTTGGGCCAATCTGAAACTTTCCTGTAGTCAAATTTTAAATATTAAATTGTATTTCTGCAGGTGCGAATGGCGATCTCTGTAAAACCTGTACTCGGAATGTAAAAATAAAAAATTTGCAAAAGTATGTTGTGCTCCCTATGCTATAAAGGTAGAAGTGACATCTCTATATACTGGAGGAATGTCCAAATCCCTAGTGTAACTCCCTCCTCATTAAAGGGACATTTTACTACAATTTATTTTTTTGTGTTACCAATGACTCATAGTAGTAAATTAATTGGTTCATTTAGGCTTAGTCGTGCAATTTAAATAGCTGGATTTGATAACTGAAATTACTACACATAAAGAAAATGTCAGTACCTAAATATTGCCCCCCTCTCTATCTATCATCTATCTATCTATCTATCTATCTATCTATCTATCTATCTATCTATCATCTATCTATCTATCTATCTATCTATCTATCTAATTATCTATCTATATATTTATCATCTATCTATGTATCATCTATCTAATTATCTATGTATTATATATCTATCTATAGATTTATGCTCATCCAGGCTTAGCCATATACAAAAATAAACCTACAAAAATAATTTCTCAAAATGTATTTCTGCATCTGGTAAAACAAGTAATTTGAAACACAGATTTTGCAGTATAGTTTCCCTTTAACCCGTATATCTGTATTCCAAGCATTGATTCATCCTGATCTCTGTTCATCAATAACATTCCCTTCTTCCATATTAATTCCGGTTGCTAGGATAGCTGTGTGCAGTAGAAAGGTTATAATAGAATGTCTGATAACTTTATTGCAATATACGTTTGTTCTGCTGTAAATTTCAAATCTGATCTATGTGAATACTTTGTGCTCAGCTCTATTAACCTATGTAACTTGGCACAGCTTGCAGGACATTTTTTCTTTCTTTCTTTTAACATTAAATTGATTCTATTAGTTTTTTTTTTTTTTTTAAGGGAAATAAAACTCTATCACAAATTAGTAGCAAGTAGAAGAATATAATTTTTAAAAACATAAATGATCTTTCTGGAAACATCTTCCTTCTTCCATCTCAGAGCATCAAAGTCTCTGCTGCCTGTAGCATTTTACTCTAGTCTAGGAAAAATACTTTTGTTAAAAGATGTAACTGCTAAGGTGATAACTTTTAACTTGCATGATACCTGCTTTTGACATAAATATCCTACACTGATCACATTGTAAAAATAGTGGGTGGCAAAAATAACCCGCGCCACCCGTAATTTCCCCTTGCACATCGGGGTATCACATAAACCCCACCAGCAATACATAAAGTGCCGTAAGTTGGATAAACTAGCGATGTCCAGAAATGTGCACAATTACAAATTTCTGGAGTCACCAGTGACTTACGGCACTTTAGAAACTGCCGGTGCCTAAGAAAATAAAAAAAAGTCAAATCGCCCGTAAAAGTCTAACCCGCTTCCCAAAAATAAACCCGACAGGTAAAACCCCCTGTATTAACCCCTAAACCGACAATCCCCCACAACGCAATATGCCTAATTAAACAATTAACCCCTAAATCCACCAACCCCAACATCGCAAACTACCTAATAAATGTATTAACCCCTAATCCACCATTTACCCATATCACAAAGTCCCTATTAAAAGTATTAACGCCTAATCTGCCATTAACCCACATTGCAACAAACCTTATAAATCTATTAACCCCTAATCTGCCAAACCCACACAACACAATAATCCTAATAATAGACTTCTGTGAAAATGAATCACAAACAAGGGTGCCTCATAGTGTAACACTTATGATATATAAGATAGATATATACTATTAAAACATACTCACAAGTATGGCAGCACCCAATTGTGCTAACTGGGGCATTCTGGGTACTCTTAGTTTCCAAGCTCACTGATCCAAAGAGCAGGGATAATTCTCTTGACCGCTCCTATTGCTGTGAGCTGGATTAATAAAGCTCAGACTTTCAAAAAATCTCCAAAATTAAGATTTTATTATACAAATTTGTACGCTATGTGTATTAAAAAAACAGTAGCGCAATACGTTTCTCAGCACTCCTGGCTGTTTCCTCAGGCTTCTGTTAATCTTATGGAAGTACTGACTTTTAAATAAAGGACTATCCAATCACAAAACATTAGAAAAAAACACCCACTAATACAGGTGTGTTGTCTTAATTACCTTTCTCCTTAGAAACACACATTACTCTCCAAATGTCAGATGTTATTGCTAAATACTTTTGTATACAATATTAGCACAAATGTACAATTAACAATCTTGTCGATGATGACTTGATAGAAAAATATATATCATGTATCTACAAAAGAATGTCAATCAATCCACATAGATGTTTACAAATCTACTATTCCTCAGATGTGGCAATCATATCTCCCATCATGTGCTTAGTATCTGTCCTTTAGTAATAACCCTTTTAAATAAACATGATCGAAATTACCCAGAATAATAAATAATAATACATATGGGTTGATTCAATGACCTAATCTTTTATTAGCCGTGTGGTTGTAAAACACTCCACTATTAGTGCTAATCTATTATTAATGTAGGTAAACTGGAATAGGTGTAGTTTATGTCTCAAAAACTTACTGTAACTGCACAGAATGTGTAAGGTTATGATCTATAAACTTAGGCTCTAAAACACGCTCTGTTACCGAACGTATGTGGTGCTCGTCATAATCAACACGCCTCCAAAGCGCGTGTGTGCCAAAAGTGTATTCAAATTACCTACGTGATATTAATTAAATATTCGTGCAGATCTTTAATGGTATTGCCTCCAATCCCAAAAAGTATGTATTTAAAAAAGCGGCATTGGGACTGAATATATGATGCTTGCCCTCATTGGCTAGCTGTGTCGTGCCTTTATAAGCATTGTTAAGATACAAATTTTCCTTTATCGACTAAAAATACCTATGTATAATTCCAATGACATAGCCTATGTGTATGAGTGGGTATGCTACTATAGTTGTGTGTGTGATAAGAGTAAACATGCAAAAATATTATCCTAACTGTGTCTATATATAGATGAGACTAAAGTGTATCAATATTCATACTCATACTAATGTGTGGCTTATATATGTAAACGCTAATACT
Source organism: Bombina bombina (assembly GCF_027579735.1). NCBI lineage: Eukaryota > Metazoa > Chordata > Amphibia > Anura > Bombinatoridae > Bombina > Bombina bombina. The sequence continues at coordinate 257,088,085 of NC_069506.1, forward strand.
ATTCTAATATTAAAGTACATATTATTATAAAGATTTGTGGCCTTTATGTGCAATAATGATAGTCTGATAAATAATATATAAAAATTGAATAATGTGAAATAATATTGATGATGACCTCACTGAAAACAAAAGAAATATCTAAAAGTGAAAAATACTAGCAAACTATCTTCCAGTTACTAATTTTAATATGGTATTTCACCAGTGCTATTCATGTTGTGATCGTGACCCTAGTAATAGTGTGTGCTGTACTAAACTACGTGCTAAACCTAATGTGTATGTTATAATTATATTCAATAGATGTTATACTCACTGTGTCAATAATTACATCTATATATAGATGTGAGGGGGATAGTACTGATATTAATAATTCTAGTATTATATCTAATAAAGGTACTAGAGGGAAGTGTAGTGGAGGGGATACTCTAATTTTTACTAATACTATATAAAAGTGCACATTTATTAGGTGTGATATTCAAATAACTGAAAGTCTAAATGTATCCAATAATAAAAAGTGGATGATAGATGGGACGCTCTATAATTAATCTGACTGGCACGTTGGTTAAGGGGTGCTATCTGAATCCTATGTGCAAAATATATTAGCTCTCAAATGGTATGGTGACTTAAATGCATATACAAATATATAGCACTATATATGATGTGAAATATACCACCTAAACCCGTTTCTTTTTAAAAACAAACCATGTCTGTGAATGGTCCAAGGGAGACATGAAAGATACATCCAAAGTTTACAACATATGCTGTCACATTTAGAAAAATCTTAGATCTTAGTCGGTTTCATATTTGGAATGCGTCCATATCCAAATTTTCGTTTAACCCCGCTGAAAACAGGATATTAAATTTGTATATCCAATAGGTCTCCCTCTGTCTGATGTTGGTGAGCCTATCTGTACCCTGTCTCACTGGTATTCTTTCCAGTGGGGTTATACGAAAACTGCATTTGGACCCCTGTTGACAAACTGTATGGTGTCTGGACACACTATGTTTATTACTACGATTGATGATATTCCTAAAGTGTTCACCCCATCTATTTCTTACTTTGCATATAGTGCGACCCAAATATTGACACCCACATTTGCATGTGTGAAGATAAATGACAAAATTTGAACTACAATTGAGCCTTTCCTTTAGCTGATACGTATGACCCGAACTATTAGAGGTTACACTAGTTGTTCCATGTGTGATGAATTTACACATGTTACATCTTCTATTTCCACATCTATAGGCTCCCTTTTTTGAGTATTTTTATCCCTATTTCTGGATTTATCGTTAGTACCTCTTTTGCTCATCACTATTTTGCTTGGGGCCAATTTTTGTGTAATCGTGTGAGCTCTTCGAAAAGTTATCCTAGGCCTATCTTCTATTTGTTTTAGAATGGGGTCTATTTTAAGTAGATACCAATGTTTATTGATGATCTTTTTAATGGCTCTGTAGTTGGAATTATAATTAGTTATAAACTACATTTTTGTACTATTTTTCTGAGAGTTCTTTGTATTGTTTCTTGAGGTTTGATGATTAAGCATCTCATTTTCTATGTAGCGATCTGGCTTTGCAATAGTTTTCTTCTATGAGATCAGCTGGATATCCTTTCTCCTTAAACCTATTTTTCAAGACTTCGGATTGGCAATTATATGATGCCAAAGAAGAACAATTCTGTCTGATACGTCTAAATTGGCTAAACGGAATGTTCTTCTTCCAACCCTCTAAGTGATTGTTTGTATATTCTAAAAAGTTGTTGCTATCAACTGTTTTAAAGTATGTATACGATTCGATATTGCCCATCACCAAATTGGCAAAACTTGGGGCAAACCTGGTCCCCATGGCGGTACCTTTGGTCTGCAAATAAAATGTATCTAAATACTTAAAATAATTGTGCTTTAAAATAAATGTTATTAAATCCAAAATATATTCTTTTTGATTAGCCGGCATAAAGATATCATCATATAGGAAATGGCTGATTGAACTCCCACTTCATGAGAAATATTTGAGTACAATGTGCTAACATCGCATGTCATCCAAATGTAATTTTCTTTTCTTTTAATAAACAACAGTTTATTTAGTAAATCTGTAGTGTCTTTGATAAATGAGGGCAACAATTAAACATATTTCTGTATTCAGATTGAAAATGCCCTTACTTAATCTCACCAATTTCTCCTTTTTTGAGGTGTTCCCTCTCCTACCCTTTGGCTGTATGGTCTTTTTATCCCCCCTAGAGTTGTAGCATTTTTTTGTTATCAACGGTAGAGAATAATCCTAATAACACTATTAACTCCTAATTCACCAAACCCCCACAACGCAAGTACCGTAATTAACCTATTAACCCCTAATCTGCCAACCCCCACAACACAAATAACTAATTTAATTACTAAGCCCCCTAACCTAACACCCACTAAATTTACCCCAAATTATATAAAATAATAAAATACTAAATTACAATTAAAATAAAAAATCCTAACAGTACTTAGAAAAATAAATTTAAGATCAAATTAAAATAAATTAATCTAAAATTACCAAAAATAAAAAAGTCTAACATTACAGAAAATAATAAACAAAATTATCCAAAATAAAAAAAAAGAAACCTAATCCCTATGAAAATAAAAAAGCCCCCCAAAATAACCCCCCCTAATGTAATTCTAAACTACCAATAGCCCTTAAAATTGCTTTTTGTAGGGCATTGCCCCTAAAGGGGCATTTGTATAGGCATTGCCCTTAAAAGGGCATTCAGCTCTTTTACAATTACCCATTAAAACCTTAATCTAAAACAAAAAAGAATAAATATCCTAACTCTAACACCCAAATTGGTACTCACCGTTCCTGAAGCCTGGCGGAGAAGGTCCTGTTCCAGGCAGTGAAGTCTTCTTCCAAGCAGCCGACATCTTCTTCCAAGCGGGACCTCTTCCTTCTTCATCCAGGACCTACCCGGCGCAGAGAGGAATGTGGAGGATCCTCTTCGTACGATCGCTGCAGTACACTGAATAGTGAATTTAAGGTACGCGTTTAAATATGGGGTACCTTGAATTCCTATTGGCTGAAAAAATTAAATCAGCCAATAGGATGAGAGCTACTCAAATCCTATTGGCTGTTCATCAGCCAATAGGATTTGAGTAGCTCTCATCCTATTGACAGGTAGATAGATATTGCGCATGCGTTAGGTGTTAGTTACTATTTTCAAGGAGTTACGTGCTCACATACTCAGCGCAAGTCTTCCTGCCCCTGCCTATATGTGGCGAGGTGAAAATGGAGTAAAATCTGTCAATTTTCGCCACGTAATTTCTTGTGCTGAATATGTAATACCGATTTGCGATGCGGTTCTATATTAGATTATGGGAGTAAAAATAGTGGCCGACGGGTGAAATATATACGTGTCACATTAATATGCGGCGCCGTATATGTGATGCCAAAACAGCGTAAAAAGTCGCTGGTAATCTTGCCCAAGGTTGGTAACTTGTCACATGTGTTGTTATTAATTCTCAGAGTGTGCATGTGGGGAAATACATGTGCACGTGGCAAATTACTGTATTGATAGAAGATCTCCTGCTGAAAGTTGATTTTTTTTGTGTGTAAAATCACTTCTGGTTGTGTTTGAATGCACCCTTGCGCATTAAGAATACTACTGTTGTGTTTTTTTAAAGGGACATGAAACGCCATAAAGTTTCTTTGATGATTCAGATAGAACATACACTTTTAAACAACTGTGCAATTTACTTCAGTTATATAATTTGCTTCAGTCTATTTATACCCTTTGTTGAAAAAAAGCAGCAATGCACTAGATGAACACCAGGTGAGCCAATAACATGAGGCATATATGTGCAGCCACCAATCAGCAGCTCATCAGCCTACCTAAGTATGCTTTTCAACAAAGGTTTCCAAGAGAACAAAACAAATGATATAATAGAAGTAAATTGGAAAGTTATTTAAAATCACATGCTCTATCTGAATCATGCAAGAAAAAAGGGACATCAAGCTCAACATTTATGGCTAATTTAAGTATAGCGCAATCTATAGTGCAGGGTGTGTTATCTTTTGCATGACTTGCACAATAACTTTCCAATTTACTTCTTGTTTGATTCATCCTCTTTTTTTCTTTGTTAAATAAGTAAAAATTCACTACTGGGAGCTAGCTGAGCCAATGACAAGAGGCATATATGTGCAGCCACCAATCAGCAGCTAGTTGCTACAGAGCCTGCTTAGTTCTGCTTCTCATTAAGGGATACCAAGAGAATGAAGCATATTAGATAATAGAAGTAAATTGGAAAGTAGTTTAAAATTGTATCCTCTATCTGAATCATGAAGGAAACATTTTGGATTTCATGTCTCTTTAATGCCACCAAACTTTTTTGGTGTACCCTATTCTTTTAATGGTTTGTGAAGGGAACGTTATTAGCATGCGCCTGTATTACATATAGTGAGTTAAGTCTTGCACTTACGCACAATCCAAAAAAACGTTGTAAAATGTATTTCTTTTTAAGAACTGAAGTAGACCATTATTATAAATAATATAGCACAGAACAACATGAAGAACCCCACAACTTGTGCACTATCTCTGCATGGTGCACTATTGGCTTAGTGCACAAGCGATATCCGACATGTATTTTACTGCATGCCCCCCATAGAAGTCTATTACATGAGGGATTTAGTGCACATGCAGATATTAGCGCACCCTAAACGATCACTCGAATGTTAAAACTTAACTTTGTACAAAATGGAAGAATTATTGATTGACCTCAAGCTATGGTAAAGGGACTGGAAACTCCAAATATTTAATTCATGGTTCAGATAGAACATACAATTTTAAACAATTTTCATATTTACTTTTATTATCAAATGTGCTTCATTCACTTTTGATCCTTTGCTGAAGGAACAGCATTGCACTACTGGCAGCTAGCTGAACACATCTAATTATCCAATCACAGGATATAAATGTGCGCAGGCAATAATCACTAGATAATATCAAAGTAAACAATATAGTTAAGAATACATTTAATACAAATTATACATATACTAGGGTACCCTATACACAGTCCACAAAGACAATTAAAAACAATAAAAACAGTAAGTAAATTCCTAAGGATGAGTGTCCTCAAATTAGTGATAACCAGTAACTGGCGTGACTGTTAATAAGAGTCCAAAAAAATCCAATGGAAATAAATAAAATGTCCTCTATAAGTATCCTCTGTGAATGTCCAGTGTATCCAAATGGAGAATCCTAATGTGATGAATCCTAATGAAGTAATATCTGGTGAAAAAAAAAAATATATATATTGGATTTTTTTGGACTGATTACTGGTTATCACTAATTTGAGGACACTCATCCTTAGGAATTTACTTACTGTTTTTATTGTTTTTAATTGTCTTTGTAGACTGTGTATAGGGTACCCTAGTATATGTATAATTTGTATTAAATGTATTCTTAACTATATTTTTTACTTTGATATTATAGTATTTATAGATGCTTTAGCCAATCTGGCTCCCTTCTTCCATTCATATCTATTGCTTTTAAAGTTTTTAGGATCTCATTTTGGGAGTTTGTATCTTGTAATGTTGGCGCTGTATATAGTTTAATTTTTATTACCAATCACCAGATAGCTCCCACTAGTGTAGGATATGTCTGTATTCTTTTTCAACATGGGATACCAAGAGAACAAAGCAAATTTGAAAATAGAAGTGATTTTAAAAGTGTAATAATATGACAAATCATGCAAGTTTAATTTAGACTTTCCTATTCCTTTAATGCTCAATACCGCTATTTTTGTGCTCCACTTGTAAGCCAAAATGCTTAATATATGCATAGTTAAAGTGATGGTAAATCCGGGCATTTAAAAAACTCTTGGATTTACCATCACTAAAAATAAACTGGACTTTCAGTGATCAGTTTGTAAAAAAGGGTTCTAAACTCACCTTTTCTGTGCTGCGGCTCCTCATTAAAGTCAGCGCCACAGGCCGCCCACGGCACAGCTCTCTTTTCTCAATGAGGTGACATTTCCACCTCTAAACCAATAGCTGTTCTAGTCATATGAAAGTGTTCTACATGCTAGCACGGCTATTGGTTTAGAGGTGGAACCGCCACCTTATTGCGTATAGAGAGCTGCGCCATGGGTGGCTGACTTTAGCAACGCCATGCAACTGCTTGCGCACTGCAAAGGCACAAGCAAAGGCTGCCAATCACCCTGGTTGGACAAGTCCTGAGGGATTGACAAATCCAGTTTAAATTTGAAGTAGTAGGTCAAGAAACACTGTTTCTTAAAATGAAGGTCAACTTTGATGAATGAAAGCCCATTTTTTAAAAATACTATTAAAAACAGGGGCTCTTTCATTCATCAAAGTTTATAAAGCAGCCAATTTGTTTAAAAACTTACCTCTCTCGTCTTCACAACCAGAGCAGCTTCCCCCGCCCGCAGATCCTCTCTTCATACATCAGAAATGACAAATCCGGCTTCTTTCAATAATGGCTTCCCCCCAGAGCAAACATTGCCTGAGGCCATGCCGTAAATGGAGGAAGCCGGATTCTTCATAGCTGACGTATGAAAAGAGGTTTTGCGGGCGGTTAAGCTGCTCCGGCTGTGAAGAGGAGAGAGGAAAGTTTTTAAACAAAACGGCTGCTTTGTAAACTTTGATGAATGAAAGTGCCCCTGTTTTTTATAGTATTTTTAATATATTCATCAAAGTTGACCTTCACTTTAACTTGGTGCTTACAAAGCTGCATTCACAGCTTCTTAAGTCTCTGGACTGCAAACAAGTTTTTGATTTTTAAAATATTTATTTTCTATGCAGATTTTTTGTGTGTAGCATAGCTTATTTGAGGATATATACTACTTATATAAGACTTCATGACAATATGGGGACAATGACATCCATCATCTATGCAAGCTGTGTTTTGGACAGCGTGATATCAGCCTTATATTGAGAAATGATAATTACTTTAGTGTCAGTGAGAAGTCCAGATGGACATTAGAGAGAAATTCTTTAATTAAACAGTTAGGGACACTAGCGCTGTCACTGTAATACCCGAGCAGGCAGTGAAAGTACATGACTTATACTAATTAATTTATTATATATATTTTTAGTTTCAAGGAGTCTTGTGTATAACTGCTACTAGTATTTGTTCATGAACAAAGGGCTAGATTACTTTGTGCTAAGCAATATCACAACTGCGCTAACTTGCGTGCATATTACAAGTTGAAAGTAAACGCATTTGCTCGAGCTCAAACAAAATTTGCCATCAACTGAAGACCTTGGGTAAAGACTAAGGGGTATATTTAATAAGCAGCGGCTGCTGCTATCTACCCCCATAGTTTCCAGCTCACCGGAAACAGAAGTTAAGATGCAGCGGTTGTAAGACCGCTGGTCCTTAACTTTTCTGCCACTTTTTAGGTGGTGGACTGCAATTATCTCGATCCGATCAGGATGATTGACACCCCCTGCTAGCAGCCGCGAAAGTGCAGGGCGCGGCACTGCACAAGCATTTCACAAGAAATGCTTGTGCAATGTTAAATGCCGACAGAGTATGCTTTCGGCATTTAGCGATGCCGTGGGGACATGAATTGACCCTCTAACAGTCAAGAATTTGATGTGATAACGGCAATCTATTATCTCTAGCATTATAGATAAATTAGTTATCCACAGCTGCTTAATACCTCACAAGAACATTTTGTTACAAAGTGGTAATGGCAGGGTATCTGATATTTTTTTTGGGGGGGGTCAAAGTGTGTCTTCGCCTTTGTAGCCAAAAATGCTAGCATTGACTCTGTGTGACAGTCATCAGCCAATCACAAATGAATATGCATATATACTCTGAACTCTTGCACATGCTCAGTAGGTGCTGGTGCCTCATCAAGGCCCGGATTATGAGTTTTGCGTTAGAGGCTATGCGGTGCTAACGAGCAGTTTTCTCTCACCGCTCACTTACCTACAGCGCTGGTATTACGAGTTTTTACAAACCCGTCGTTAAAAGACTAGAAGTGAGCGTTGAGCAAAATTTTGCTCATTACTGCACTCCAATACCAGCGCTAATTAAGTCAGCGGTGAGCTGGTCGTACGTGCTCCTGCACGATTTCCCCATAGGAATCAACGGGGAGAGCCGGCTGAAAAAAAAAAAAGTCTAATACCTGCAAAAAAGCAGCGTAAAACTCCTTAACGCAGCCCCATTGATTCCTATGGGGAAATAAAAGTTATGTCTACACCTAACACCCTAACATGAACCCCGAGTCTAAACACCCCTAATCTTACACTTATTAACCACTAATCTGCCGCCCCCGACATCGCCAACACCTACATTATAATTATTAACCCCTAATCTGCTGCTCCGGACACCGCCGTCACCTACATTATACTTATGAACCCCTAATCTGCTGCCCCCAACATCGCCGACACCTACATTATATTTATTAACCCCTAATCTGCCGGCCTCAACGTCGCCGCCACTTAAAGAAAAATATTTAACCCCTAAACCGCCGCACTCCCGCCTTGCAAACATTAGTTAAATATTATTAACCCCTAATCTGCCGGCCCTAACATCGCGGCCACCTACATTTATTAACCCCTAATCTGCCGGCCCCAATGTCGCCGCCACTATATTAAAGTTATTAACCCCTAAACCTAAGTCTAACCCTAAACATAACACCCCCTAACTTAAATATAATTTAAATAAATCTAAATAAATATTACTATCATTAACTAAATTATTCCTATTTAAAACTAAATACTTACCTGTAAAAAAAACCCTAAGCTAGCTACAATATAACTAATAATTACATTGTAGCTATTTTAGGATTTATTTTTATTTTACAGGCAAGTTTGTATTTATTTTAACTAGGTAGAATACTTATTAAATAGTTATTAACTATTTAATAACTACCTAGTTAAAATAAAGACAAATTTAACTGTAAAATAAAACCTAACCGAAGTTACACTAACACTTAACACTACACTATAATTAAATAAATTAACTAAATTAAATACAATTACCTACATTAAATTAGCTAAAGTACAAAAAAACAAACACTAAATTACAGAAAATAATAAACAAGTTACAGAAATTTAAACTAATTACACCTAATCTAATAGACCTATTAAAATAAAAAGCCCCCCCAAAATAAAAAAAACTCTAGCCTAAACTAAACTACTAATAGCCCTTAAAAAAGCCTTTTGCCGAGCATTGCCCCAAAGTAATCAGCTCTTTTAGCTGTAAATAAAAATACAAACAACCCCCCAACGGTAAAACCCACCACCCACACAACCAACCCCCAAATAAAATACTATCTAAAAAAACCTAAACTCCCCATTGCCCTGAAAAGGGTATTTGGATGGGCATTGCTCTTTAAGGGCAGTTAGCTCTTTTGCCGCCCAAACTCTAATCTAAAAAATAAAACCCATCCAATACACCCTTTAAAAAAACCTAACACTAACCCCCTGAAGATCGACTTACTGGGAGACTTCTTCATCCAAGCCGGGCGAAGTGGTCCTCCAGACGGGCAGAGCAGAAGTGGTCCTCCAGACGGGCAGAAGTCTTCATCCAGACGGCATCTTCTATCTTCATCCATCCGACGTTGAGCGGGTCCATCTTCAAGACATCCGACGCGGAGCATCCTCTTCATCTGACGACTAAAACAGAATGAAGGTACCTTTAAGTGACGTCATCCAAGATGGCGTCCCTTAGATTCCGATCAGCCAATCGGAATTAAGGTAGAAAAAATCCTATTGGGTAATGCAATCAGCCAATAGGATTGAAGTTCAATCCTATTGGCTGATCCAATCAGCCAATAGGATTGAGCTAGCATTCTATTGGCTGATTGGAACAGCCAATAGAATGCAACCTCAATCCTATTGGCTGATTGCATCAGCCAATAGGATTTTTTCTACCTTAATTCCGATCTGCTGATAGAATTCTATCAGCCAATCTGAATCTAACGGACGCCATCTTGGATGATGTCACTTAAAGGTACCTTCATTCTGTTTTAGTCGTCGGATGAAGAGGATGCTCCGTGTCAGATGTCTTGACGATGGACCCACTCCGCTCCGGATGGATGAAGATAGAAGATGCCGTCTGGATGAAGACATCTGCCCGTCTGGAGGACCACTTCTGCCCGGCTTGGATGAAGACTTCTGCCCCTCTGGAGGACCACTTCGCCCGGCTTGGATGAAGACTTTTGCCCATCTGGAGGAACACTGGTTGTGTGGGTGGTGGGTTTTACTGTTGGGGGGGTTGTTTGTATTTTTTTACAGGTAAAAGAGCTGATTACTTTGGGGCAATGCCCCGCAAAAGGCAATTTTAAAGGCTATTGGTAGTTTAGTTTAGGCTAGGGTTTTTTTATTTTGGGGGGCTTTTTTATTTTAATAGGGCTATTAGATTAGATGTAATTAGTTAATTTTCTATAATGTGATGTTTTTTTTTGTACTTTAGCTAATTTAATTTAATGTAGGTAATTGTATTTAATTTAGTTAATTTATTTAATTATAGTGTAGTGTTAGGTATTAGTGTAACTTAGGTTAGATTCTATTTTACAGGTAAAATTGTATTTATTTTAGCTAGGTAGTTAGTAAATAGTTAATAACTATTTAGTAACTATTCTACCTAGTTAAAATAAATACAAACTTGCCTGTAAAATAAAAATAAACCCTAAGCTAGATACAATGTAACTATAAGTTATATTGTAGCTATATTAGGCTTTATTTTACAGGTAAGTATTTAGTTTTAAATAGGAATAATTTAGTTAATGATAGTAATATTTATTTAAATTATATTTAAGTTAGGGGGTGTTAGGTTTAGGGTTAGAGTTAAGTTTTGGGGTTAATAACTTTAATATAGTGGCGGCGACGTTGGGGGTGGCAGATTAGGGGTTAATAAATGTAGGTAGGTGGCGGCGATGTTAGGGCCGGCAGATTAGGAGTTAATAATATTTAACTAATGTTTGCGAGGCGGGAGTGCGGCGGTTTAGGGGTTAATATGTTTATTATAGTGGCGTCGACATTGGGGGTGGCAGATTAGGGGTTAATAAATATAATGTAGGTGTCGGTGATGTTGGGGTCAGCAGATTAGGGGTTCATACACATAATGTAGGTGGCGGCGGTGTCTGGAGCAGCAGATTAGGGGTTACAATTTTTATTTTAGTGTTTGCGATGCGTGAGGGCCTCGGTTTAGGGGTTAATAAGTAGTTTATGGGTGTTAGTGTACTTTTTAGCACTTTAGTTATGAGTTTTATGTTACGGCGTTGTACCATAAAACTCATAACTACTGACTTTTAAATGCATTAGGACTCTTGACAGGGTAGGGTGTACCGCTCACTTTTTGGCCTCCCAGGACAGACTCATAATATCAGCGCTATTGAAGTCCCATAGAAAAGACTTTACAAAGTTTACGTAAGTCGTTTTGCGGTAAGGCCAAAGAAGTGTGTAGTGACCCTAAACCTGCAAGACTTGTAATACCAGCGGGCGTAAAAAAGCAGCGTTACGACCTCTTAATTTTAATTTGAAAATCCAATACATTTCTCTCTTCCCTAATAATCTATTGCGATGTATTGGATTTTCAAATTAAAATCTAGGGTCAATTGGTGCTAAATTCAGAATATGATTTGATTAACTATTGGAGATGATTGTAGAACACTTGATTGGCAATAGATTCAATGTCCATGCTAGCTTTTTATATTCTCTTCTTATAATCAATATAAATAAATATAATATACATAAGGGTAATTTCACAGTCTAATAACATTTGGGGCAAGATTACACATGCGGCATCGCCCGCAAAAGCAGGCAACGCTGGTTTTTCAGCGGTTTTGGTATCACATATACGGCGCCGCACATAAATGCGGCGCATATATTTCACCTGTCGCCCCCAATTTTTGCTCCCATAAGCTAACAAAGAACCATGTCGCAAATTGGTATCACATATTCAGTGCAAGGACATACGCAGTGAAAAGGAGACATTTTACTCCATTTTCACCTCGCCCCACTTAAGCAGGCGCAGCAAGCCTTACGCTGAAAATGTGAGAACTGTAACTCCTGTAACTGCCTGAAAATATTAACTAACACCTAACACATGCACAATATCTATCTACCTGTCAACCGCCAACCCCCACCGTAATAACTAATAAAATATATTAACCCCTAATCTGTCCCTAAAGGGCATTTGTATGGGCATTGCCCTTAGAAGGGCATTCGGCTCTTTTACTGCCCTTAAAAGGGCATTCAGCTCTGTTAAGAGTGCCCAATAAATCCCTAATCTAAAAAAACAAAAAAAAAAGCCTAAGTCTAACTCTACAAAGCGGTAAAGACTTCTTCCATTGCGGCGACATCTTCTATCTTCATTCAGGATCAAGCCGACTCGGAGCGGAGATGAGATGAGCATGGAACAGAAGACTGGCGACCATGGAGCCATCGAGCGTGGAGATCCTCTTCGTACAATCATAGCTCTCATCCTATTGACTGATGTGAATTTGAAGAGCTACTGAAATCCTATTGGCTGATTTGAATTTGAAGAATAAAATTAGCCAATAGGAATGCAAGGGACACCATATTTAAACGCGTACCTTTAATTCACTATTCACTGTAGGCAGATATAGTACGAAGAGGATCTTCCATGCTCCATGGCTCCATGGATCTCAGTCCTGCTTTGCGCTCATCTCTGCTCTGCGCCGGCTTGGTTCTGGATGAAGAAGGAAGAGGTCCCCGCTTGGAAGAAGATGTCGGCCGCTGGGAAGACGACTTCACCGCCTGGAACAGGACCTTCTCTGCCGGACTTCAGGAACGGTGAGTACCTATTTGTGGGTAAGACTTAGCTTTTTTTATTTTTTGGGGTTTGTTTTTTTTAGATTAGGGATTTGTTGGGCACGCTTAAAAGATCTGAATGCCCTTTTTGGGCAGTAAAAGAGCTGAATGCCCATACAAATGCTCCGTTAGGGGCAATGGGTAGTTTAGAATTTTTCAGTGTTAGTTTTTTTTATTTTGGGGGGTTTGGTGGGTGGGAGCTTTACTGTAAGAGGGGGGACTTAGTATTTTTTAAGGTAAAAGAGCTGTTTAACTTAGGGCAATGCCCTAAATATCCAATATTTAGGATTATATTTATATTTAGATTGTATGAAACTTTCAATAGTTTATTGGGCACAATATTTATAGCACATATTTTGCTTAAAGGGACAGTCAACACCAGAATTTTTTTGTTTAAAAAGAAAGATAATCCATTTATTACCCATTCACCAGTTTAGCATAACCAACAAAGTTATAATAATATACTGAAAATTGCGGAACTAGAGTTGTTCCACTAGACAGTATGCACTTATAGCACTCTAATGCCCAAACTAAGGTGTAGCTTCACAAGGATAAGTTAAAATATAACTTTTATTGTTCTATTAAAAACAGGGTTAAACAAAAACACTCAAATTATTAAAATCAACAATGAGCAATAGAACATATATGGTGATTAATGTGATACTATTATATTGCGTGCCTCAATAAAGTCTATTTCATCGTATCTCCATTGGTATGTGATATGCTCTAATACCTAGTAATTATAGGGTCCACTAGGATTGTGGAGATATAGTATCTAGCTTAACTTTGTCTGTTAAACGGAGTTCTCTACTCTATATGTAATCGCGCTGATTATCATGGGTGGAGATTCAATCTGTGTGCTGTAATTCAGCCAACAATGTCTTCCACTTTAAATTAATTCTTACCACTAACGTAGGCGTCTCGGCCTCTGGTAGATTATTTCATACTGTGATTGGTTACTATACACCCCTGCAGGTTGTGCTGTATACAGTTGCACTAAAAATCATAGGTAATTGCCAGATATATATACTGCTATTGGGTGGTTAATATACACACTTTCAAGTGTGTCAATGGAGAACCATAGTAATTGTATTATACTCTGGGTAGAATACTGTGGTTCTAATGGTGGGGAACCATGCACTGTATTGGATGGATAGTTTATCTATTGTAAGGGTATTTGTTATCCTTAAGAAGAATTGACTAATGTTCTCACCCCTTGTATATAATAGATACTATCTCCAATAGTTAATATATTACAAAGTTATACTGCTTTACTTAAATAATCTTTGGTAAGTATTATACTATAGATAGTAATATAATGCTAATTGTGCCTCAGTTCACTCTTAACTAGGGGTTTCTAATAAGGACTTGTGTTAAATTGGTAAGTATCATAGCTAGGTTAACCTTTCAGTGGGGACTGCGTGTGTAGATTGTCAAATGTCTGATTGTTTGAATCACTGTGTTTTACTGTGGTATCTCCACAGTGTACATCAATGTCATTTATATTCCACCTTTTAGTGGGGATTGCATATGTGCATTGTCAATCATCTAACTGGTTTGAGCACCATGTTTTACTGTGGTATATAATATACAGTGCATATTAACACCATAAATATTCCCCTATATTTGTCTGTTAGACTAGAATTATGATTAGCCATCACCGCTCGTTATATTTGCTCTAGAATATTGCAGTACTTGCAAATATATGGTTCCTACGATTGAAGTGATTGATTGATTTGGAGAAAGACATATTATTAAAAGGTACATCAGCTGCAATACTGAAAGAGTGGTGTATGTGTTACGCTGCAGTTGCAATCCGACCTACATTGGGATGACGACGCGTAAATTAAAAACCAGACTAATGGAAGATCTACGATATATTAAAAATGCAACATCAGATATAGAAAAAGGCAGAACACTCACAAGTGTAGCCATGCATTTCTTAACATATCATCATTTGAATAAAGAAGAATTACGTTGTTGGGGCATTGAGAAAGTAAGCCTGGGAATTAGAGGAGGAGACTTGGAATCTGCGCTTTTGAAAGCTGAGAGCAGATGGATCTACCTGCTCAATACTGTTCACCCTAAGGGTAACTATGAACAAACAAAACAATTACTACATCTTTCTATAGTGAATTACAGATTATTGGATCAACACAACAAATCAAATTCCCACTCAATAAAATAAAACAAATAATAAGAGTAAAGTAATAAAAGTAGAACAATATGAGAACTATTGAATAGAACTTTTTTTATGTCACAATTAACCATTTGCACATTTGTTTAGTTTTTTCACACACTATTAACACCATTTTTTGCACATATCACTAAGTTTCCTTTGGTCACAATACACAAGTTCAGTTCTAAGACTAAACAATATAACTGGAAAGTATATCACAACAGGTGCACAAAGTATTCTACCATAAATATTAGAATAAAATTACTTCAATTAACACCAAATGGTATAATTCTCACCTCACATCACACAACATGTATAAATGACATGAGAACAATATTAAAACAAAACCCTTGCACACACCAACCCCCCCCTACACCATCAACAGAGGATCACACTACAACACGTCTCCCTTCACACATTTAAGAATAAAAAAGTAAAAATATTACACACATCAATAATTTTAATTTGTGAATTATTATTGTTTTTTCGATAATTAAATAAAGATAAACATTAAGACATTTTTTGAGATGTCCAATAAATTTAGGCTGAAATTTAAACAGCCACAAATAACTTCCAAATTAACGTATTTTGTCAATAATCAGACTAAGTTGAGTCATTTAATATAGTAACAACGGAAAACAGCAATTCACATATGCATGTAGTACCATAGATAAGGACGCTAAGCAGAAACAATCAATGAAAACAGATTGCCAAATTGGATCAATGTTTATAAATACCAGTGAGAATACCAATTCTCCCCATTCATCTTAACAACAGTTGATAAAAAATAGGAATACATAACATGAAAAGAATAACAGATAAGGTGTGCAGTAATTCCGATACGATGATACTTTAAGTACACAAATTCTATAACTCTCAAAAATGATATTCAATCACAAACAATAAGAGGAACACAATGAATGATAATAAAAGTAATAATTCAATCAGATTTAGACTGGAATCTATATCAATAGGTATATACTTCCTTTAGATCGTAACCAGCCATGTTGAGTGACAGCTTAAACAGCCAATGAAACCACCTAGGGGGCTGAGCTTCCGGATACTGGAACACATAAATATGCACACACCGAGCGGCTCGCTGCCTTTGAAAAAGCCCGGAAAGGGCGAAATGCATCAGAGCAGTGTGGAGGATGCTTTTTTAACTTCAATTTTGGGATAGATCCCGTCTAAACCTAGCGTGTATCCAGCGATATTATTGTAAACCTATACAGCACAACTCAAATGGGTGTACACTAGCTAACCACCAATTGTGGGCTAAATAACAGCATATAAGGTATTTTGAATCACTGAAATGCTTACGTTGGTGGAACCAGTCAATTAAGAGCGGGGATTCACTGTTGACTGAATAGCGGCACACAAACTTACTATTGATAATAAGTGCAAGTAAACCCAGCACAACTTTAAGAGATATATACTAACCACTGAATACATAAACCTAACATCTACCAATTATTAGGAATGCAATTGTATACAGCTCAACTGGAAGGGATGTATATTAACTACTAAATAGCGACATATATTTAGCATTTTCTAATGATATAAAGTGCAACTGTACAGAGCACAACTTACAGGGGTGTATATTAACTAACCATTGACAGTGCACTAATAACAGCATGAAACAATCTATGAGATGCTAAGGTGTTCATGTTAGTGGTAGGAATTAATTCAATGTGGAAGACATTGTTGGCTGAATAAACAGCACATAGACTGAATCCTCACTAATGAATATTAGCACGATTATATACAGTGTAATTTTGAAAAACAAATCAGTGATAGTGGGCCAATAGCAGCATACAATACGCAATAGGATGCTGAGAAGCTCATATTAGTGAACCTAAATCCGTTCGGAGTAAGGGATCGCTACTAGTTAAATTTATGTTGGCCGAATACAGGCACACAATTGGGGATATATGTAGTACAATTAACCCTGTATACATCCACTAGCACAAACGACCATTTATATCTCCCCACTGTGTAAATGCTAGAAAACCCGTCAAAAACTTGCTATTTATATTAGAAACATATTCCATACATAGGAACCTGATCAACTAAGACGGATACAAATATTCGACTAGTAACACAAACATCCAGCTTTTCTAATTTGACTCCGGTACTACAGCTCACAGATATTAAAAACTGTGATATTACAATCCACAAGATACTTAATTACTAACTAGGATATATATCTATATTGATACTGTTAAACAATTACAAGTAACCAGATCAGTTCACAGATGATACAAAAATGTGCAAACAGCTATTAATATTGATGTAACGAGAATTGCACCCATACAGACAAAGAGATTTATTATTCTCAAGCAAATATAACGAGCGGTGACGGCTAATCATAATTCTAGTCTAACAGACAAATATAGGGGAATATTTATGGTGATAATATACACTGTGGATATACCACAGTAAAACACGGTGATCAAACCAGTGAGATGATTGACAATCCACATATGTAATCCCCACTAAAAGGTGGAATATAAATGATATTGATGTACACTGTGGAGATACCACAGTAAAACACGATGATTCAAACAATCAGACATTTGACAATCTACACACGCAGTCCCCACTGAAAGGTTAACCTAGCTATGATACTTACCAATTTAACACAAGTCCTTATTAGAAACCCCTAGTTTAGAGTGAACTCAGACACAATTAGCATTATATTACTATCTATAGTATAATACTTACCAAAGATTATTTAAGTAAAGCAGTATAACTTTGTAATATATTAACTATTGGAGATAGTATCTATTATATACAAGGGGTGAGAACATTAGTCAATTCTTCTTAAGGATAACAAATACCCTTACAATAGATAAACTATCCATCCAATACAGTGCATGGTTCCCCACCATTAGAACCACAGTATTCTACCCAGAGTATAATACAATTACTATGGTTCTCCATTGACACACTTGAAAGGGTGTATATTAACCACCCAATAGCAGTATATATATCTGGCAATTACCTATGATATTTAGTGCAACTGTATACAGCACAACCTGCAGGGGTGTATAGTAACCAATCACAGTATGAAATAATCTACCAGAGGCCGAGACACCTATGTTAGTGGTAAGAATTAATTTAAAGTGGAAGACATTGTTGGCTGAATTACAGCACACAGATTGAATCCCCACCCATGATAATCAGCGCAATTACATATAGAGTAGAGGACTCCGTTAGGAATATTTAGAGTCCTAGCCAATTTAATACACAACGTTAAGCTAGATACTATATCTCCACAATCCTAGTGGACCCTATAATTACTAGGTATTAGAGCATATCACATACCAATGGAGATACTATGAAATAGACTTTATTGAGGCACGCAATATAATAGTATCACATTAATCACCATATAGGTTCTATTGCTCATTGTTGATTTTAATAATTTGAGTGTTTTTGTTTAACCCTGTTTTTAATAGAATAATAAAAGTTATATTTTAACTTATCCTTGGGAAGCTACACCTTCAGAGTCTGGGCATTAGAGTGCTATAAGTGCATACTGTCTAGTGGAACAACTCTAGTTCCGCAATTTTCCAGTATATATCTATTTATGCACAAGCACCAACCCACTAATTCCAATAGAGAACATAACAAGTGAGGAACTAGAATAGATTTTAGCCCTCACAATATTCAAACTCAAATAAAGTGGGGTCTACCTTGAATAGTGCCATGGTTAAACCTATTTTCTAGTAGTAACAGTTATAATAATACACGTTTTACCTCTGTAATTATCTTGTATCTAAGCTTCCGCTGACTGCCCCCTTATTTCAGTTCTTTTGACAGGCTTGCTTTTTAGCCAATCAGTGCTCACTCCTAGGTCACTTTACGTGCATGAGCTCAATGTTATTTATATGAAACACATGAACTAATGCCCTCTAGTGGTCAAAATGCATTCAGAGGCAGACTTCAAGGTCTAAGAAATTAGCACCTCCTAAGTTTAGCTTTCAACTAAGAATACCAAGAGAACAAAGCAAAATTAGTGATAAAAGTAAATTTGGAAGTTGTGTTAAATTACATGCCCTATTTAAATCTTGAAAAAATTTTTGGGACTTGACTGTCCCTTTAAAATATCATAGATAATGTTAAAAAGTCTTAATAGCAACTATGTGGTTACAATTGGTCTAACAAGTTAGGATTTTTTCCTTTTGATGTATAATTAGAAATGAACTCTTTCTGTGTCCTTATGTTTTTTTGTTGTAACTGCGTTGCCTCAGAATGTCCAGCATATATGAGTAGCTATTGCCTTTACCTAAAAAATAGAGTCTGCAGTGGTTGTTTTAACTAATCAAATGCATTTATTGATTCTAAATATGTGAGCAGGTGAGAATTCTACAGCTATGATTACGGCGGAAGCCGAAACATGTAAGCGGAGTTCTCTGCAGTTTGTTTCTGAAGTCTGTGACCCCTGGTGTCTTTTATCTTGACGTTTTCTTAAAGGACCATTTTTATGTGCATCACTGCCAAGGATTCTTCTTTTCTTCATATCATTATACCAGGCAGCAGTGATGTATTAAGCTCTACCTTTCCCTACCTGTGTCACAATCAGCTCTGTGACTGCAAGGATCTGATTGGAGCAGTTGAGTCATGTGCTCAAGCAATGCCCTTTTCTGCAGAGTGGGACGGCAAGTGAGCCAAGAGGATGATATTTCTCAAGGCGTGGGACGCAGAGTGTTCTAAATGACGCCCCTGTCTCTCCCTCAAAAGCTTGTTCATTAGCTTTGCTGTCTGGCTTCTCCAAGCAGACAAGGTGCACATGCGTGTTGAATCGTTGCTGCAACACCAAGCACACAGAAAAGAGAGTGCACTTCTATTGAAAGCAGCAGCACTATCAGTAGCTATGAGATTAACTACCCACTGACTGCTCCAAAAAAAAAAAAAAAAAAAACATTTAAGGAGGATTTCAAAATGTCACTTTTAAAGGAACATGAAACCAAGATTTTTTTTCTTTCATGATTCAGACAGAGTATAATTTTAAACAACTTTCCAATTTACTTATATTAGAACAAAATTCATTAAAATTATGGGGGGAGATAAAAAATATGAAATTAAAATCCTCCATGTCTCAAAATGAAATCAATGTAAATATTTGCATAGGAAATTAGCACATCTAGGCAAGTATCCCCGCTTGCTTTTCCCCAGAAATTCTTAATATACAATGTTACCAATGCATAAGAGGATTGTGGGTAAGATATGCAAATTAGATATGAAAATTCTCCGTTTTTTTGCTTCAAAATACTGTTTTGACACAGCGATCCTTTTAACAGGATTATTACAGCAAACCAGAAATCACTCAGTAGACAAGCCTGTTTCATTCTTTTTGGAACTCATCAGTAGGAGATAGATTTCTGGTTGCTGCATTGGTAAAGCTATTTTCATGGTTAAACCAAAATTCATTAAAATTATGGGGGGAGATAAAAAATATGAAATTAAAATCCTCCAAGTCTCAAAATTAAATCAATGTAAATATTTGCATAGGAAATTAGCACATCTAGGCAAGTATCCCCGCTTGCTTTTCCCCAGAAATTCTTAATATACAATGTTACCAATGCACAAGAGAATTGTGGGTAAGATATGCAAATTAGATATGCAAATTCGCAGTTTTTTTGCTTCAAAAAACTGTTTTGATACAGCGATCCTTTTAACTGAGAATTTGCATATCTAATTTGCATATCTAACCCACAATTCTCTTGTGCATTGGTAACATTGTATATTAAGAATTTCTGGGGAAAAGCAAGTGGGGATACTTGCCTTGATGTGCTAATATCCTATGCAAATATTTACATTGATTTACTTATATTAGCTAATGTGCTTCCTTCTCTTGATATCCTTTGTTGTAGAAACAGCAGCAATGCACTAATAAGAGCCAGATGAATGCACTGGGTGAGCCAAAAAGATGAGGCATAAATGTGCAGCCACCAATCAGCAGATCCTGAGTCTATCTAGGTATTCTTTCAACAAAGGATATCAGGAAAACAAAACAAATGAGATAATAGAAGTATATTGGAAAGTTTTTATTAAATCACATGCTCTATCTAAATAATGAAAGAAATTTTTTGAGTTTCATGTCCCTTTAATGCTTTAACCTATCACACCACCAATTAAGCTACATGCACACCAAGTTACAACTACAGCTGGCATTTTTATATATGTAGAGAAATGTACAGTGTTTACTGTCCCTTGAATTTATGTCATGTGTGTTTGCATAAATAGTCACCCCTCTTATTTTATATATGTATTGCAGTTAGTCTCCTATAAACAAACTATGCAGGTGCTTGACATGCTATTCCAAGCCTACATAATGTAATTCCTATCAGAAATAATTTATTTTACAAAACAATTTAAAGCACAATGCATAATCACTTTCAAAAGCTCGGGTGGTCTTGTGGGAACAAATGTATTACAAGGATAGTAACTGTGAAGTATAGAAAAAAAATCCACAATAGACAGTACCTATGAATAATTAGCAAGTAACTAAAGGTGACAATGATAAAAGTCTTTAAGAGATTTATTAGACTTTGAGACATGTGGGATATGAAATCTAATTTAGCCAGGGGCATTGACATCCGCTACAATTGTCAATCCATCATTAGAAATCACTAAACTAAACTTGCGGAGTGTGAAAAGATTGGTCGGACAGTTTTCAGTCCATTTCCAGAAAGCTTGATGGAATGATAATGTGTGTACAAATATAAATATCTAAAATGAGAAGTAGCTACAATTTAAATGGCTGAGGTTTCCTGTTTAGTGTGTATTCAATTTACAGAAATAGATTTGAAAGGGACAGTCAACATTTTAAATATTATTGTTCAGTATATGCATAATTAATAAGCTTAGTCAGCCACTCACCCTTTTAAAATGCCATTCTTCACTATATTTTCACCATGCCTTTTTTTAAATTATGTCATATGTTCTAAAATAAAAACAAAATTTATGCTTACCTGATAAATTTATTTATTTCTTGACACGGTGAGTCCACGGATCATCATAATTACTGTTGGGAATATCACTCCTGACCAGCAGGAGAGAGCACCACAGTAAAGCTGTTAAATACCACTCCCCTACCCACAATCCCCAGTCATTCAACCAAAGGGAAAGGAGAAAGGAAGTAATATAAGGTGCAGAGGTGCCTAAGGTTTATAGAAAAATAAACTGTCTGAAAAATACAGGACGGGCCGTGGACTCACCGTGTCAAGAAATACATTTATCAGGTAAGCATACATTTTGTTTTCTTTCTAATGACACGGTGAGTCCACGGATCATCATAATTACTGTTGGGAACCAATACCCAAGCCAGAGGATACACATGATAAGGGAGGGACAAGACAGTAAACCTAAACAGAAGGCACCACTGCTTGAAGAACCTTTCTCCCTAAAGAAGCCTCAGCTGAAGCAAACGTATCAAACTTGTAAAATTTAGAAAAAGTGTGCAAAGATGACCAAGTGGCAGCCTTGCAAATCTGATCTACAGAAGCACCATTTTTGAAGGCCCAAGAAGAAGAAACATCCCCAGTGGAATGAGCTGTGATTTTCTCAGGAGGCTGCTGTCCAGCAGTCTCATATGCCAAGCGAGTAATGCTCCTCAACCAACAAGAAAGAGAAGTAGCCGTAGCTTTCTGACCCTTACGCTTCCCAAAAAAAACAACAAACAAAGAAGAAGACTGGTGAAAATCCTTAGTCGCCTGCAAATAATATTTCAATGGACGAACCACATCCAGGTTGTGCAACAAACGCTCCTTATGAGAAGAAGGATTAGGACACAAAGAAGGAACAACAATCTCTTGATTAATATTCTTATCTGAAACAACCTTGGGAAGGAAACCTAGGGCAGTATGCAGTACCACCTTATCAGAATGAAAATTCAAGGAAAGGAGATTCATAGTGCAACACCAAAAAAATCTCCGAAACTCTTCGAGCCGAAGAGATAGAAACCAAAAACAAAACCTTCCAGGATAACATCTTAATATCCAAAGAATGCATAGGGGCCTAGTTATCAACGCGTCTACTTTACCTGCCTTCGCCGGTCCAATATGCCCACCTAAGATCGCCTACCATCGCGGACCTTCAAAATTTCGCCTAAGTTATCAAAAAAGCTGTCAAAAAGCAGCGCACCAAGTACGGGGCGATGAGCAGCGGACTGTGAGAATTATCACTCATCCGATCTCGCTGCTCTTCGGCTTTTTGACAGCTTTATTGCTAGCCTGTCACTAAGCACCCACACTAACTACACTGTTCTACCCCCTATACCGGAGCCCCCCGCAACTCCGCCGCCAATGTAATAAAATTATTAACCCCTAAACCTAAGTCTAACACTAACCCTAACACCCCCCTAACTTAAATATTAATTAAATAAATCTAAATAATATTTCTCTTATTAACTAAGTTAATCCTATTTAAAACTAAATACTTACCTTTAAAATAAACCCTAATATACCTACAATATAAATAATAATTATATTGTAGCTATCTTAGGATTTATTTTTATTTTACAGGCATCTTTCAATTTATTTTAACTAGGTACAATAGCTATTAAATAGTTATTAACTATTTAATAGCTACCTAGCTAAAATAAAGAGAAATTAACCTGTAAAATAAAAACTAACCTAAGTTACAATGACACCTAACACTACACTATACTTTAATAAATTATTCCTATTTAAAACTAAATACTTACCTGTAAAATAAACCCTAAGATAGCTACAATATAATTAATAATTACATTGTAGCTATTTTAGGATTTATATTTATTTTACAGGTAACTTTGTATTTATTTTAGCTAGTTAGAATAGTTATTAAATAGTTATTAACTATTTAATAACTACCTATCTAAAAGAAATACAAAATTACCTGTAAAATAAATCCTAACCTAAATTACAATTAAACCTAACAGTACATTATCATTAAATTAATTAAATAAATTAGTTACAAATAACTATAATTAAATACAATTAAATAAACTAACTAAAGTACAAAAAATAAAAAAAGCTAAGTTACAAAAAATAAAAAAATAAGTTGCAAACATTTAAAAAATATTACAACAATTTTAAGCTACTTACACCTAATCTAAGCCCCCTAATAAAATAACAAAGCCCCCCAAAATAAAAAAATGCCCTACCCTATTCTAAATTAAAAAAGTTCAAAGCTCTTTTACCTTACCAGCCCTTAAAAGGGCCTTTTGCGGGGCATGCCCCAAAGAATTCTGCTCTTTTGCCTGCAAAAGAAAAATACAACCCCCCAACATTAAAACCCACCACCCACATACCCCTAATCTAACCCAAACCCCCCTTAAAAAAACCTAACACTACCCCCCTGAAGATCATCCTACCTTGAGTCGTCTTCAGCCAGCCGACCACCGATGGAACCGAAGAGGAGATCCGGAGCGGCAGAAGTGATCATCCAAGGGGCGCTGAAGAAGTCTTCCATCCGATGATTTCCATAGCGCCATATTACAGGTTGTGCGGTCCAGCTAAAATGCTTGCGTTATAGTCTATACCGCCATGATCAATCCCGTGATCTGAGACCAGTAATTATGGATTTTGCAAAACTAAAATGTTACAAAGTACACTAACACCCAGAAACTACCTATTAACCCCTAAACCACCACCCTCTCACATTGCAAATACTATATTATACTTATTAAGCCCTAATCCGCCACCCCCCACATCGCTACTACTATAATAAACTTATTAACCCCTAAACCACCGGCCCCCCACATTGCTACTACTATAATAAACATATTAACCCTTTAAACCGCCGGCCTCCCACACTGCAACACACTAAATTAAACTATTATCCCCTAAACCTAATAACCCCCTAATTTTAAATTAAATTTACAATATAACTATCTTTAAATAAATAAAAACTTACCTGTGAAATAAAAAAAAAACTAAGTTTAAACTAAACTATAAAGTAACCTAACATTACTATTTTAAAACAATAAAATTAAAGAAAAATAAAAAAACTAAATTACAAATTAAAAAAATCCTAACACTACGAAAAAATAAAAAAATATTAGATTACAAAAAAAAAAAAATTCTTAAATTGTTCTAATCAGTTAATAGGATTTATTTTTAAACGGGTACCTTGCACTTAAGCTTCAGTGTACGGCGATGATCATATGAAGAGGATCCTCCACACTGGATGTCCGCGCCACTGGCGACGATGCTCTGCGCCTCTACAGCTCCGCGCCACCGGGATGAAGATAGGAGATGCCCCCATGATGGATGAAGGTGGATGTCCGGACTTCAGGAACTGTGAGTAGATTTTCTGGGGTTAGTGTTAGTTTTTTTTTTTTAGTTTTTTGGGTGGGTTTTTATTTTAGATAAGGGATGGGCAGTTAAAGAGCTAAATGCCCATACAAATTCCCCTTTAGGGGCAATGGGTAGCGCAGGTTTTTTTTAGACTCAGGTTTTTTATATTGGGGCTTTGGTTGGGTGGGGGGGGGTTACTGTTAGGGGGACTTTGTAATTTGTAGGTAAAAGTGCTGTTTTACTTAGGGCAATGCCCTACAAAAGGCCTTTTTAAGGGCTATTGGTAGTTTATTGTTAGGTTAGGGGTGTTTTTATTTGGGGGGACTTTTTTGTTTTTATAGGGGTATTATATTAGGTGTAATTTTTTTATTTTGGATAATTTTGCTTTGTATTTTTCGTAATTTTAGAGTTTTTATTTTTTTGTAATATAATTTTTTTTTTTTTTTTCATAGTGTTAGGATTTTTTTAATTTGAAAATTTTTTGTTTCCCCCGTTAATTTTATTGTTTTAAAATAGTAATGTTAGGTTACTTTATAGTTTAAACATATTTGTTTTTATTTCACAGGTAAGTTTTATTTATTTAAAGATAGTTATATTGTAAATGTAATTTAAAAATAGGGGGTTTAGGGGTTAATAGTTTCATTTAGTGTGTTGCGAAGTGGGGGGGGGGCAGCGGTTTAGGGGTAATAGGTTTAGTTTAGTAGTTGTGATGTGGGGGGTGGCGGTTTAGGGGTTAATAGGTTTATTATAGTAGTTGCGATGTGGGGAGCCAGCAGTTTAGGGGTTAATACGTTCATTATAGTAGTAGCGATGTGAGGGGCCAGCGGTTTAGGCGTTAATAGGTTTATTTTATTAGTAGTGATGTGGGGGGCCGGCGGTTTAGGTATTAATAGGTTTATTTTATTAGTAACAATGTGGGGGGCCGGCAGTTTAGGGGTTAATAGGTTTATTTAGTGTCAGCGATGTCGGGGCGGCAGATTGGGGTTAATTATTTTATTTAGTGTCAGCAATGTCGGGGGGGGGGGGGCGGATTAGGGAATAATCATTTTATTTAGTGTCTGCAATGTCGGGGAGCGTCAGATTAGGGGTGTTTAGACTAGGGGTTTATGTTAGGGTGTTCTTTTCCCCATAGACATCAATGGGGTTGTGTTACGGCGGTTACCATTCCGCGATCACAGGTGTTAGTTTTTTTTCTAACACTTTCTCTCCATTGATGTCTATGGGGGAAAGTGTGCACGAGCATGTAAAGTCAGGCCTTGGGTTTTGTGCGGTATGGAGCTTATCGCACCATACCACACAACAAGAGAAGGTAACTTGTAATGGCAGCACTATGGAAACCGCTCATTTTTTGTGTTATTTACGCACCCGGTATAGCGCAAAACTTGTAAACTTGGTGTTAGTGATTTATATGATAAGATGCCACAGTACTGAGGTAATGGTGTTGCTTTGTTAATAGATCCAACATCTGGAGAAGCTGCTTGTTTTATACTCCAGAGTTCCCAACCCTCCGTCATACTGTGGGATTATCACAGGATGGGATCTCTACCTTGTTGTCCCTCTCACTGCTTCTCCATCAGGACAAATGTCCTGTTTTCCAAAGGGGTAATCAGTGAATGCCCTGACTCCGTCCACCACCTCTCCTGACCATGCCCAAGCCACACCCACAGCTCTGTCTACAAAACATTCCTGGGTCACAAATCGCGTGTCCCCAACTCCCAGCCCTGAAAATTATGGGGCATATGATACTCATCTTACATTGTGTAAATATTATAAGTGACAGTAATTGCAGCGCAATCAACAGACTCAAGCATAGTAATAAAGGAATAACTCATTACTACTAGTGTCACATAACATTATCAGGTGTCATAGAACAAGCAGCTCCATCTTTATCTTTTCTTCATTCATTTATTTTAAACTTTTCAATGTTCATTCAAAAAACAACCACCGCAAATTTCTTTGTAATGTTCAAAGACGGATTAAACATAGTAGAAATGCATAATAAAAATACAATGCATACTCTGAATTTCAAATGAGAAGTCATTTTTTTTTTTTTTACATATTTCAGATTTTCCTTGCAATTCCCTATACCCTGTATCATGTGACAGGCATCAACCAATCACAGACTTATATATGTATACACTGTAAACTCAGTAGGAGCTGGTGCCTAATGGCCTTATGATCTAAAATGATCCATCCAGTGAAATTCTTAAAAGGCAGATTTTGCTTTACTTCTCAAAGGGGTATTCCCTCTATGTGAAGGAGAGACAAGCCCAGTGCAATAAAGCACTGCATGACATGAGAGCTCTGCTGCATTTACACTTTGTGCTTTGTATTCTATATTAATACACTTCAGACAATTTCTGGTTATGCCTTAGCAATTTCTGTGTAACTTTAACGAATTAGGATCATACTTAGGGGTTGATATTCAAAACCTCGCAAATCACACAAAACCTTTTGATTTTTTTAGACCTTGTATTTTAATATATGAGCCTGTGTTTTACATAAATAACAATACATAGCATTTTAAAGATTTCTCAAGATAAAATTTGTCTTTCTACATTTTTTAAGGGATTTGCCATACAGATGAGACATACATAGTAGATAAGATAGTCCATCGAGTTCAACCTATACATATCTAAAATACTTACAAAAAGCTCCAGTTAAGCTTAAATAACCCCACTAAATGGTGACCCATGTAATACTAGCAATCATATCCATGAATTTTGTTTATATACAGAAATGTATCCAGACTATAAATGTATCTAGGGTATTGGCATTCACTACCTCCTTTGGTAATGAGTTCCACAATTTTATTGCTCTTACAGTGAAAAAACGTTTCCGTTGCAAGAGATTAAATCTCCATTCCTCCAACCTTAAATTGTGACCTCTTGTCAGAAACAATTTTCTTGGAATAAACAGAGCTTCTGCCATCTCTAAATATGAGCCTTGAATATATTTATATAAAGTAATCATGTCACCTCTCAAGCGCCTTTTTTCTAAAGAGAACAGACCCAGTTTGGCTAGCCTCTCCTCATAGGTTAATTTCTCCAATCCCCTTATTAGCTTTGTGGCCCTTCTCTGAACTTTTTCTAGTTCTGCAATACTTTTTTTTGCGATCGGTCCCCAGAACTGCACTCCATACTCAAGGTGAGGTCTTACCAGGGCTTTATATAGTGACAGAATTATGCTTTCCTCCCTTGAGGCAATGCCTCTTTTAATACATGTTAGTATCTTATTAGCCTTTGAAGCCGCTGCCCTGCATTGTGCACCCATCTTTAGCTTGTTATCTATTACTACTCCCAAATCCCTTTCCTCCTCTGTTTGGCTAAGTCTTGTTCCATTTAAAAAATACGTTGCCTGCTTATTTTTACTTCCAAAATGTAGAACCTTGCATTTTTCCGTATTAAATCTCATTTTCCATTTACTTGCCCATACTTCTAATTTTTGCAGATCCCTTTGTAATGAAAGTTCATCCTGCTCTGACCTAATGACCTTACTTAACTTAGTATCATCTGCAAAAATAGAGATGTCGCTATTTAATCCTTGCTCCAAGTCATTTATAAAAATATTAAAAAGAACAGGGCCCAGTACTGATCCCTGGGGGACTCCACTGATTACATTTGTCCAATCTGAGTATGATCCATTTACTACTACTCATTGCCCCCTATCTTTTATCCAGTTATTTATCCATGAGCTAACATTTTCAGCTATTCCCATTCCCTTAATTTTGTGCATTTATCTCTCATGTGGCACTGTATCAAATGCCTTTGCAAAATCTAAGTATATCACATCAACTGATTCCCCTTTATCTATATTTTTACTTACTTCCTCGTAGAATCTAATTAGATTAGTTTGACATGATCTATTTCTCCTAAAACCATGCTGATTACAACTCATAATCTTGTTTACACGAATATGCTCATCAATATAATCCCTTATAATCCCTTCAAATATCTTCCCCACTATTGATGTCAGACTAACTGGTCTATAGCTTCCTGAATCATCCCTGCTTCCCTTTTTGAAGTGGCACCACATCAGCTTTACGCCAATCCTGGGGTACCATGCCTGAGGATAATGAGTCTTGAAAAATTAAGAGTAGAGGTTTGTCTATAACAGTGCTAAATTCCCTTAACACCCTTGAGTGTATTCCATCTGGGCCTGGAGTTTTATTTTCCTTAATATAATCCATTTTTTTCCTGATATCCTCTAAACATAACCCAGTTAATGGTATGAACTGGCATGTTCTATTTTGTTCCAAAGTATCATCCAATGGTTCATCTCTTGTGTATACTGAAGAAAAAAACTGGTTTAGTACCTCAGCCTTCTCCCTTTCATTATTTATCATGCTACCCTCCACGCATTTTAATGTACCTATATTATCCTTCTTAGATTTTTTGCTATTTATGTACTTAAAGAATCTTTTAGGGTTACACTTTGAATCCTTTGCAATTCATTTTTCATTTTCAATTTTGGCTAATTTGATTGCTTTTTTGCATGCATTGTTACATTCCTTATAAATATTGTATGTTGAGTCTGTACTATTTTCTTTGAATAATTTAAATGCCCTACGTTTTTTCCTAATTTCTCTTAACACATTTTTATTTATCCACAACGGCTTTGATTTTTTTTTTTTTTTAAGAACCATATGGTATTTGTTGATATGTATATTTATTTAACAAAGTTTTAAATATTATCCATTTATCCTCTGTATTTTTATTAGAGAACACATTGTCCCAACTTATATTATTTAATGATTTCCTTAAATCATTGAATTTTGCTTTTTTAAGTTAAAAGTCTTAGTTAAACCTTTAAGACACTGCATATGAAAAGAGATTTAAAATGAGACTTCTTAGAATTTCTCGTCTGAGTGGCAAAGTTTTCAATATCAACCCCTTAGCATATTTATGTATATCTTACATTGCACTTTGCATTTCTTCTATTTAAAATAAAACTGAAAAACTGTCAGCTTCAGTTTCCAAGAGAGCTTGATTATTTCTATATGCCAAATAATCAAACATTCTCTAGTTTGTAGAGAAATTATAGTGCAGGCTTCTCAGGGGTTGAACTGAATTTTCTAAAAAAAGGGGCGAGAGAGATAAGAGATGCCTTCCATAGAAAGTAATTAAGCTCTTTGCGATACAAAATTTCACATGGGAGTGAGAAGGTAACTGGAGAAAACCTGGGACTGATATAAATGCTCTGTTTACAAATTATAGGGACATAATACTCATATGCCAAATCACTTGAAACTGATGCAGTATTACTGTAAAAAGCTGACAGGATCACCTGAGCATCTCTATGTAAAAAAATGGAAGATATTTTACCTCACAATCTCCTCAGCTCAGCAGAGTAAGTTCTGTATAAAATGTTATAATTCAGCTGCTGCCCAGCTGCAGGAAAAAAAAAATATTAAAAAAAATGAAGAAATGAACTGCAGCCAATCAGCATTAGCAGTGCTGAGGTAATGAACTCTTTTACTGTGATGTCATGAGATTTCACTTAACTCTCATGAGATTTCATAGTAAACTTCCCTAAACTGAATAGGGAAATAACATGAGAGTGTACGAGGCTCAATCCCTTAGCTGTCCCGGGACAGACATACTGATTTGCTGCTTAGGAGTGCTTTACAATAGGATGTGGCTACTGAGGAACTTTTGAGGTAAAATATCTTTCTTTTTTACATAAAGATGTTCAGGTGATATTTTCTAGTCAGATTTTTACAGCTATGCTGCATCACTTTCAAGTGTTTCAACATTTGGGTATCATCGCCCTTTAAAGTGAAATGTTTTCACTAAAATTTAACTTGCCTTTGCCTATAGTTTAGTATATATTACTTTTCTGTTAGTTAAAACATTTTTTTGTTGTTGTAATTTTTAACAAACTTTACCTGCTTACAGCTGGCGAGATAAATCAGTGAGACCAGCTTGTTTAAATACATCATTTCACAGGGAGAGCTTAAAGGGACACTAAACCCAAAATTTATCTTTCACAATTCAGGTAGAGGATACAATTTTAAACAACATTTCAATTGACTTCTATTATCTAATTAGCTTCATTCTTTAGACATACTTTATTGAAGAAATAGCAATGCACATGGGTGAGCCAATCGCAGCTACTGAGCCTATCTAGATATGCTTTTCAGCCGAGAATGTCAAGAGAATCAAGCAAACTATATAATAGAAGTAAATTAGAAAGTTGTTTAAAAGTGCATGAAAGAAAAATGTGGGTTTCTTGTCCCTTTAAGACATACCCTGGGAACTCTCCTGTTCAACCCAGGGAACTACCCTGTCCCTTACACTTTCTGAGACTGTCAGGTTTAGTTTACAATGTAGCAAATACAAAGTGCAATCTAATTTGTAAAAGGTATACATACAGTATATAACACAGAAACTTTCAAAACATAATAGATCTAAATCTAAATGGAATATAATAGAAAATAGAAAGTGCACAGCTTAAATGCAATACTGAAAGGACTCAATCTGCAGTGTAATACAAAATACAAAACACAAAGTGTAAGTGTAAAAAAAACTCATGTCATGCAGTACTATATTGTACTGGACTTGTCTCTCCTTCATATTCGGAAATGAGAGATATTTTGCAGTGCTGGAGAGTTCCACCCTTTTTCTTTTGAGCATTCAGGGAGTTCTGCCCCTGTGAAGTCTATGCCACAATTTCTAAGCTGGAGAATCATATGACCATCAGGCCCTAAGTGTACAAATAAAAAGACAGAGCACAATTTGATAATGAAAATAAAATAGGAGTTTTTTTAATTTTATTTATTTATTCATTTTTATTAGCATTATTTAGCAGCATGGTACAAAAGGATGTCATTGTTGATACAAAAGTTTAAACAGAAACAAAAGAGGGAGAAACCATCAGTCTCCAAAAGAAAGGAGAACGAACTCCCATATAAATGCATAGTGATTGACAATGACACCAATGTACAAAACATAACTCAAACAACAACAAAACTATGCCGAAATTTCTTAATTTAAGATCACTTTGTATATATTCTACACATCTAGTGGTATCCCTCGACTTTGTATTTAACTATCAACCTTTGAGAGAAGTGCTAAGCTAAAGAGGTCATTATTAGATTATCAGGCAGGGGTGGGACCACATCAGGCATACCTCTCTAAGATAACACTAGGCCTGTCATTCCTCCTAGGTCACTCCTGTAACCTGTGTAAAGCTCCCCCCTTCTATCCTCAGATAATTTTGCATTTCATCCCAGATGAATTTTAAATCATGGAAGAATTCTAACCTATTCGATTTAAAGAAACTGTATTCTTCCATTCTCAAGGTATCTGTCATGTGAGAGTGCCAGTCCTTTAGGGTCGGGCAGATTTGAGATTTCCAGAGCCTAGCGACTAAGGACCTAGCAGAATTCAATGCCAACTGAATTAGTCATGTTCTTAATTTACATTTACATTTAGGTAACAGGTTCAGTAGGGCCGTTGTCGGGTCTAGCTGATAGGAATCCCCCCGCCCCATTATGACTTGTAGGATATTCTGTATGCCCTCCCAAAAAGGTGACAATTTAGGACATGCCCACCATATGTGTGTCATCATCCCCCTTTCCCCACAACCCCTCCAACAAAGGTCCGACGAGGCAGGGAAAATGCATTTAAGTCTGGTAGGTGTCAGGAGTATTTTGTTTCTATATTGCATTCTCTATCTGGATCATAAAAGTTTAATTTTGACTTAAAGGGACACTGTACCCAAAAATTTTCTTTCGTGATTCAGATTAAGCATGACATTTTAAGCAACTTTCTAATTTACTCCTATTATCAAATTTTCTTCATTCTCTTGGTATCTTTATTTGAAATGCAAGAATGTAAGTTTAGATGCTGGCCCATTTTTGGTGAACAACCTGGGTTGTCCTTGCTGATTGGTGGATAAATTCATCCACCAATAAAAAAGTGCTGTCCACAGTACTGAAACAAAAAAAAAAGCTTAGATGCCTTCTTTTTCAAATAATGATAGCAAGAGAATGAAGAAAAATGGATAATAGGAGTAAATGAGAAAGTTGCTTAAAATTGCATGCTCTTTCTGAATTACAAAAGAAAAAATTTGGGTCCAGTGTCCCTTTAAGTGTCCCTTTGTCTTTTGGTTCATAATAAAAACTTTTCATTAAGGTCTCTTTAGCCCCTATTCAATTTTTAATAAATCAGAACAAAAACTAAAATGAGCCATCTGTGCTGTACTCTTTGAGAGAACAATCTAATCAATGAAAATAATAGAAATAGAAAATCATTTTGTAGAGTATATGCCAGAAGAATTGTATCTATTTCCAAAACAGTTTTTATCAGTAAAGATGAATTGAGATGAGAATCTCATTTTCAGTGTGTCCTGGAACAGCAAAGTAATCTAATCTTGCAGGCTGTCTGGTTACAAAGGAAGATGCAGTATCTGGTTTTAAATCTACAGTGATGACTAATTTAGTATTTCTTCTATAATACAGAAGAAAGGGTCAATGGCTATTTGTCAAAGGAACTCTATAACCTGCGCGGCAGCATACTTTGAAAATGCTGTAGCAACATGTATTAGTGAGATAGGCATCCAAAAAACTATCCAAAATGTATAGCTGCGGGCTGGAGACAGCTAGTGTTTTGGGATACAAACTTGCCAACTGTCCCTTTTTTTCTAAAACAGCCACAGTTTTGGCCTTCTATCCCATATCATAATTGTTCCTAAAATTGGTGCCATATTATTAGTTATACAAGCCACAGAGTATAAAATGCACAGATCCTATAGTATAAAACAGGCAAAAGTAGATTTTTCAAATGCCAAAACACAGGCAAAGGTTACAAGTGTAGATCATTTAATACACAACAGCAGGTAAAATGAATAATTGAAAACACAAGTGATAACATTTTAAAGTACACCATACCTTTAAGTGTAGGGCTTAGTATGGATTTCTAACTGCGGGAATAAGACTTGTGATCTTTCATGGTCTTTTTTTATACATTTGTTTGCAAATCATCGCATAATTATAAATTAAAATAACTAATTTGGTCAACTGGTACACGAGAATCTGTTGCAGTTCACAAATTAGATGAAATAATTTATGTAATATTTTGCCTATACTGTATGGGAACAGCAACTTAGTTGCTCTGGGGCAGAGCATAGAGGATGAATCTATGAAAATGATCAATAGGCATGGTTAACACTGTCGTAACCTGCTTATCCAATTGATCTGCTTCAAACAGTGGTGGTTCCAGCAAACAATTAATGTGGGGTCAATGATCCTGAGGATGTGGGTGTTCAGCAGGCATTGAGTCCTTGCTGATATGGGCTCCATTAGGCGTTTTAATGGCATTACTGGTCTGTTAGGCATGTGGCTAGGCAGGGAGCAACAGCAGCTGCAAGGTGCTATTTTGTTGCTCCTCCTCAGCACAATGGGGAGAAGCTTGAAAGATTAGGTGGGGGGGTTGCATCCTGTGCACTCCCTGTAGAACCACTACTAGATGCAAAGTGCCCCTGTTTTTTTAATGCAATGGCAACTCAGTAGGAGATAAATTGACCCCTACAGTGGTTCACAAAATAGTAGGGTAATTTATAGGTCAGGTAGAAGGCATTAGGCTGGGCTAGCCTTTTCAACCCAAGTTTTGTGTCTTTCTGGTTATTATGGAGAGGAGTGGAAACTATGGTGGTGATGGGAAAAAAATCTTGTGTCTAGACTGCTACTTTTCAAAACTGTGCTCAAACAGGGAAATTCTGGTCTGTCTTTCTCCCACCATAAATTGTCGATAGATGTGCAGGGTCCTGTTATTTCCAAGAAAAGCAGTCTCCGCATGTGAAAAACCCAAAGGGCCAGATAACAAGAGGAGCGCAAAATATCACTTTTGCAAGGGCGCTATTTCCCCTCCACATAGTAATACCAGTGCATGCAAATGTGCGCTGGTATTACAAGTTAGCTGCAATTGCATGGAAGATTTGTGCTCACAAGAGCGTGCTTCCATGTGCTCCAATGGGAGCCTCGTTCTCATGCCGCAAGACACGGCATGAAA
This sequence comes from Bombina bombina, assembly GCF_027579735.1. Classification (NCBI taxonomy): domain Eukaryota; kingdom Metazoa; phylum Chordata; class Amphibia; order Anura; family Bombinatoridae; genus Bombina; species Bombina bombina. Next base: position 257,123,346 of record NC_069506.1, read on the forward strand.
ACCTAGCACAGAAAAGGGGGTTAATTGCGCAGTGATGGGCAGATCTTGCTAGAACTGCATATGAGGCTTCAAGTGTCACGTGACTCACAATATCACATGACTGACACATTACGTCACACATTCACATCCTCCCACCAGGCAGTACACAAAGGCAGTATAGTCTGCTTGAAATAAGTCCCACTCCTCTCTCCCACCCCATGCTTACATAACATTTACCTACCCAGCCAGGCCAACAGTAAAAGTTGTCAGTGACAGTCAGTAATTTATTTTAATAAAGATTGATTACTCTAATAATACCTGTTATCAGTGCCGCAAGTCGATTAAGTTCGAGGCTTGCGCTATACAAGTATCCAGTTATTAATTATTATTATTACTCTGCTGCACTGTGGTTATTGGATATGGGAGGACTGTACCCGGAACATGGACAGTTAGCTCCGGGACACAAGATATAACACTTTATTCTGGGCCAGTCCCAGTTATACTGGGACAGGTGGCAACCCTAGGGCCAGACCACATATGGAAACAGGATTCATGACCACTTGACCTACAGTCATAATGATGATAGGACACATGGATGAAAAAAAGTTTTTAAAAAAACTGTGATATCATTTGACAGAAAAAATATTATAAACATCAATATAATGCAACATTATTTATAATGCAATTTTAAATTCTATTTAATGTCCCTTTAAAATGTTCTTACTAAAATGATATAACATTGATTAAAGGGACATTAAACACCTAATATATGTAGTAATTATGCTTTGTTTTTAGCATATTACTTAATCATTTACATGTTAATAAAGATCGTTTTGTGATCTCACCTTCCTATGCATATTTGTAAACTTTATAATATTGCCAGGAAACCACTGCCTACAGAATGCGGTGAGCGCTGCCATATTGTAACGCACGTTACAATATTACGAAGAGTCACGTGACCCGCGCCCCCGCATCCACTAATGCGCATGCGTACTAAAATAAATAGTCTCCAACTCTCTGCACTGAATCTACGAAGCTCGCTCTCAGCAAATGTGTGAGCGAGCTTCATAGTATCAGTGTAGCTATTTACTTGACAGCGGTGTTATAGAGGATCGGCTTGGCATCGATCTAATGTGTTATTGAAGTACTTTGCTTACATTCAGTAACAATGGCAGCAACCGCTAGAAAAAGAAGACAATGAAATGAATTGTGTCTTTGCTTATGCTGGAGAGGGCATCCATCCGCGCTCACAGCAATATGAAATATGACATCCATTTAGTGCACATTACTTTCCCCATGGTTTACACGGATGCTGTGCTGAAGGGTGATACAGTGAAGTTAAAATAATAAATTAACAGGTAGGATAATATATTTATATTAAAACAAATGCGGTTTGCTTTTTAAGAATAAAACATACATTATAGATATAAAAAAACGTATACTTAATGACAAGTATTTCAGGTCCCTTTAACGTTTACAAAACTACTTTATATTAATGACATCATATGCATATGAGGAGATACAGAAGCGGGCCTACTCAACAGAGGGTCCTGGTGCAAAATGTTTATTGGAGCCCCCAAAGTTAACTCAGTGGTAGGCAATAGTAGTAACATACATGCTGCTAATGATTTTGAGTAAAGACAGACAAGCAGATGGATAGACAGACAGATAGATGTACCTGCAACCTGCACTAATAAAAGGCTACCCTGTATTAGGATTGTATATATTCTGCACACACCTGCTATGGGCCCCCCAGCACTTTTCGGCTCTGGTGCCACTGCACCTGCTGTACCAGTGGTAGTTCTGCTCCTGAGGGGATAACTTGCATACAAGAGTAACAGTGGGTATCAAACATTCTGCCAATACACTTCTGTGGTGGGCGGGGGAGGAGCTTTTTTTCTTTGGCTCATAATTATCAACACTTCTTTTTATTCTGTGTGTGTGATATCTTAAACAAGTGCTAAAGGTAATTTTTGGAGTTGCTCAAACCTGCTGTAGACCAGATATTGGCCATAAAAATAGGTTCCTCCTGGTATTCCCCCATTGTGTTTTTTTTTTTTTATAAATTCTGTTTTGAGGCTTTTTCTCCTCCATCTTTGCTTATATGTACTAAGCATATGAGCCTAATGGTGTCTGTGAAGCAGATTCTGTATGGAACCTCACGGCATCCGATTTATACAGTTCCCTGTGGATTTATTCTGGCTTCCCAAGCACACAGTGATCCAGGAATGTAATGAGTCAAATAAATATTTTAGGATTCCAACCACTTCCACTAATTCCTATGCATGATACAAGTTCTTTCTAAAAGTGTTCAGATAAATTCATGAGCTAAAATGTAATATTATTTTGAAAACTAAAAATCATAGATAGAAAATATAAGAAGAATAAAATAATCAATCTTCTTTTCTGTAGAATGCAGACCTCCCTACATGAATATGCTTTGAACTGAAAAACAATAGCTAGAAGCAATGTTTGCAGGCAGTCAGCCTATAGTTTCATGTAGACTATTAATTGTGTGGACAGCCTTAGACTTGTAACACATTACATTATTATCAGGTTATATAGATGACAACATTTAGTTGAACTTGTAAGCAGGAGGTAAAAGTTACTCCCATTTCCAAATAAAGCTGATAAAACCAGTGTGGTTTGGATGCTACACACTTAAAGTGGATGTTGATGAGTTATCTATTACAATTTTTATGAACAATTATAAATCTAATTTTATAAACTTCAGTTACAACTGCAAACACAAGCAATTTTAAGAGTCTTTTCATTTCATATTATTAATAAATGTGCTTTTCTCTCTTGGTATCCTTTGTTGAAAATCATACCTTGGTAGGTTCAAGTGCAGCAAAGCACAACTGGGAGATAGCTGCTGATTGGTAGCTACACACATGTCTCTTTGTCATTGACTCACCAGATGTGTTCAGCTAGGTCCCAGTAGTGCATTACTGCTCTGGAGTGTTTGACATATTTGCAGGGGCTTAACACATTGGAAGCTTTTCATGATTCCATGCACACACATAAACAGTTAATGTATTAGCCGTTTAAATTAGAAAAATGCTTTTGGAATATATGTATATATTTATTTATACAGTATATATATATATATATATATATATATATATATATATACACACACAGTAAGTATACATATATAGTTAGGTTCATATATAACACATAAAAACACATATATGCCTTTAAGAGATGCTACACTCTGCTGTTCTGCTCTCATCGTCTCATTGAGAGAGAGTGGGAAGGCACATTCCAAGAGAGATAGTGCTACACACTAGTGTGAGAATATTCGATTGTTTTGAGTACACTCTTATTTTGCTAGGTTTGCTAAATGGAATAATATGATTGACATAACATTAGACATGCCTGCTAAACTGTAGATTTAATTATCAGAATTGCTGAGAGGGGAGCAGGAGAGGTTTGAGCAATATCTTGGAGAGAAGTCTCAGACATAGCACCAGTGGAATCTGCATGTGTTACACTGAATGAGACTCTGACTGTAGCTGCAATATTCTGCCTGTGCACTGCTATTAAAGGGACATTATACAGTCATTTTTTCTTTGCAGAAATGTTTTGTAGATGATCTATTTATATAGCCTATAAAGTTGTTGTTTTTTAAAAATGTATCGTTTTGCTTATTTCTTGAAATAACATTGCTCTGATTTTCAGACTCCTAACCAAGCCCCAAAGTTTTATATGAATACCATCAGCTACCTTCTCCAGCTTGCTCCTGTTTGTGTAAAGGGTCTTTTCATATGCAAAAGAAAGGGGAGGGGTGAATGTCTTATTTCCCACTTGCAGTGGGCTTTCCAGCTGCCTTTTCAACAGAGCTAAACTTAGAGCTTCTAAGTAAGTTTTTAGACAGTTTTATACTGGATTTTTATATCAGTATCTGTGCATCTTATTCTTTATAGTAGTGTCTATTACATGCAGTTATATGAAAATGAGTGTATACTGTCCCTTTAATGCCTTATTCGAAACCCGAAGATAAGTAATATGTTTATCAATTAATCACTGCCTTTCTTTAAAAGAACAAACTGATTTTATTATTGTAATAGGTTCACAATAAACACTGTCATTATTATACTGTTCATGTGTGATAGAGGGCCCTGTGACCTTCGTCTCATTGATTACATTTATTGACAATCTGAGTCCTTTGGGAAGAAGTTGGCTGTCTGAACACACAGCAGTATCTGGTTTGGGCTCAATCTCCTCTTTGGATATTTGCATTTGGGAATGTTTTCCACCACTTTTATCCTTTGGGAAGTCAAGCCAGCTTCACGGCTTCTAACAGTCCAGCCTGCAGGTGCAACACTTTTATGTTGTTTTACAATCTGTGAGTATGTTTCTCTATATGATTGTCATCTGTGTCACAAGATATCACACTATATGGGGCGCCCTGTTCCTTTTATGTTTTTTATTTTCGTGTGTGTTTCCCCTTTCCAGTACTATTGTGAGACCTATTTTGCGATGCCCCAGTGCCAGGAGATAACAATCACAATTCTTTAGCAAAATGTATCTAATTATTTTGCTATGGTTCACCACTAATGTCTAAGGGGATTTTGTAGATAAATAATTGTATATGCTTTTCTTTTTGACCCAATAGTTATATGCAAGAAGCAGTGCAATAATTACATGTCCTAACAGAGAATTACCTTCTTTATATTTGTATGTCCCTTTTTAGCTGCAATTATGTAAATTATTATAACTGCTCCCTGACAAATGAGTTGAACTTTAAAAAAAATGGAAAATTGAAAGTCAAGGAAAATACTACTTGCATTTTTATACTGTGCATGTTTATTGCAGGCTCATGACTATTCCATCTTCCCTATATGAATAAACATTTTGCATACTTGCTATAGGCATTTTAATTCCATGCCTATTAATGTGCTCAAATTTAAAGGGACATTAAACACTTTGAGATGGTAATATAAAATGATAAATTGTATATATAAAACAACTCTGCAATATACTTTCATTATTTATTTTGTCCTCTTTGCCTGTAATTCCATTCTGAAATTTTGAGCTTTTCAGTTCCTGTTAGAATTGGAAGTGCAGAACACTGTTAAATCCAGCACAACCATTGGCTGCACACTCTAGTGACCTATTTATAACTGATCCTAATTGGCCACAGCAGAGAAGGTAACACAAGTTACAACATGGCAGCTCCCAGTGTTTTATAGACACTAAAACTTTAAACTTATTTTGTCACTTTTTAAACAACTAATGAAACCTTAAAAAATACATCTACATGTTAGTCATGGACTAATCTTTTCTTTGAATGCATCATTCTATCTAGCATGTATTTAGTGTTTAATGTCCCTTTAAGGCATTTATTCCTGACGCATCAAGCTCCATTTTCAGTGCTTTTTGTTATTATTTACCTATGAGTATTATAGAGTTCCCAAGCAAATTAGTTCTATAAAAATGAAGAACATGTTAATACTGCTCACCCTTAAAGAGGCATTTAAGTATGTTTTTGTGGTATAAGTCAATCAATCACTGTGCAGCATGTATGTAGCAGGGTTACAGTTTTAGATGTTACAGACACTCCAGTCTCTGGGGCAGTGAAAGCAAACAACATCATTTTTAGAGGTAAATCATAGGTAGGCTAGAAAAGGAAATAAGGTAAGTGCACTACAATTTTTTTTTGCTAAGCGTAGTTAAACATTTTTTAATTAAAGGGATAGAAAGGTCAACATTTAAAAGTGCATAGAAGCATTTCCATTTTAAATAGAAGCATTAGAAATAGAAGCATTGGAAAAAAATATTCTTGTAAAAGATATTACTTTTTTATCAACATATCCACATATGCTGGGAGTGCCCCATGCACCAGCATTCAAACACCCCACCTCTGTCAGCAGTGGCTTGTATGACAGTCTACTTGAAAAATGTATTGTTTAAAAAGATAGATAACCTCTTTCCCCAGTTTTGCATAACCAATACTGTTATATTAATACACTTTTTTTACGTTTCTAATTACCTTGTATATAAGCCTCTGCAGACTGCCCCCTCATCTCAGTTGTTTTGACAACTTGCATTTTAGCCAATCAGTGCTGACTCATAAATAACTCCATGGGAGTGAGCACAATGTTATCTATATGGCACACATGAACTAGCATTTTCTAACTGTGCAAAAATATCAAAATGCACTGAGATAAAAGGCGGCCTTCAACAGCTTAGAAATCAGTTTATGAATCTACCTAGGTTTAGCTTTTAACAAAGAATGCCAAGAGAACAAAGCAAATGTGATGATAAAAGTAAATTGGAAAGTTGTTTAAAATGGCATGCCCTGTCTGAATCACGAAAATGTTAATTTGACTAGACTGTCCGTTTAAGTCTTAACTCATGCAATACAAACCAACAACAACTCTCTGAGCAGGCAATGGTGTTTAATCTTGATGCTGTAGTCACATGTAGCATATCTGTGTATTCTGCTGAAACTGTAATAAATGTTATTAGAAACATTTTTGCTAATAGAAATATATTGCTAAATGGTTCAATTTAAATTTGAAATACAAATTTGCACATTTCAGTTTTAAACTTTCCATCCTTTTAAGTTTTAACTTTAATGCCCAACAGCTTCCAACCTTTTTGCAATTTGCAACTTTGTCATATTTTGGAAACTGTGTCCTTCCCGTCATTTCCCATACCCTATTGGCTGATGTGAAACATCCTGTTCTGCCTTACCATGCCTACAGACCACCTGATTTGCCACCCAATGCTGCTAAAGTCCTGGGCATGTTGGGAGACAACTAACTAACTGCCAGAGAGGGTTGCCGCACATTGCTAAATACTATGTTGCAGGATTCTTTGGCAACCATTGGTATAGTGCTGTGTGAGTGAAGGAAAATCTCTATTGCCAAATACTATACTGCAAACTTCAATGTTGCACAACGCACCTTTTAAAGACGGACATTTAAAAAAAATATCTACTGTGTAACAACTTCTAGAAATGATAATATATAATTTCTTTAAATCTACATCAGTGCAAGTATTATGTATTATACTTTATGTATTGCGTTTTCAACAAATACATTAAATAAAGGGACATGAAACCTTAAATATATCTTTCATGATTCAGATAGAGAATACAATTGTAAACAGTTTTGCAATTTACCTCTTATCTAATTTGCTTCATTCTCTTGGCATCCTTTGATGAAGAAGCATCAATGCACTACTGGGAGCTAGCTGAGAATATCAAGTGAGCCAATGATATAAGTCATATACTGTATGTGCAGCCACCAACCAGCATCGCACTACTTCCATGTTAGTGCACAAATTATGTATAGGTAACTATAATATACAAGTACCCAACATATGAGTGATATTCCACATTTCAACCAGTGTTTCCACATCCACAGTAATCATCTACCACTTTTCATTTAAAAGACAAATGTGGATTTGTAGATTTGTGGCACCTATATTTTATGTATATTTATTTTTGGAAACATAATTTTCTATTTGATTCTGACCCTTATTTAAAAAGCTTGCTCCTGTTGTAACAGAATACTTTGTCCACATTTTGAACATAACCAATACAATTATCAAATAATTATATTAAACATTTGTTAGACTTTTAACCCACAGTAAAACATAAAAATCAATAGACATAATTATTACAATCTCTGCTGAGATTATATTTGGCAATTGTTACTATTAATTACAAGCTTCAGTTGTTAATATTGATTAAGCAAAGTTTAAAACATTTAATTGCTCGTAGTTCAAGTTGATGACGAAGCAGGCAGCTTGCTTACTGTAATACGACTGCTTCAGGGCTGACACATTGATTTTAGTATAAGCTTCTTTGTCATAGGAAATGTTGGCAATTTCATGAACAACTGCAATTTTTCTTTAATTACAAATGACTTTAATTAGAATTACCATTATGTATCCAATAAATTGCTAGCTTAGTTTTAAAAAGCAACAGACCAAGTGCTGCCATCTTTAACTCAATTTTTCAAATAATCCACCAGAGACAAAATACAGTGGTATTGCTAAAATATTTATATGTTGATGTTCTTGGGCTACAAAGTAATTTGTCTCTTTTCTTTATATGTATTTCTTTACAACTAGAACCCACAATGTTTGAATAAATTTGCCCCTCCCTCATAGGCAGGAGGCTAGGGTGCCTGAATGCTTGGTCACATGATACAGTATTAGAAAACTGTGCACGAACAACACAATTACACAGTGTAACAAATTAAAGCCTTTAGCCTTAGAAGGACACATACAGGCAAGTATTTAATAAATCTCTATGCTTGAGCAGAGGTAATTTGATAGTTACTTTGATTATCTCATTTCTTTTAGGCACAGATGCTCTTTAACCTGTTTGTATCCAAATATGCCTTTGTTCTATTGTGTAGTAGTCTGTTACAGTCCTCTCTGGATTTTAAGTGGTTATATTTGGGACTGAAATTCAACTCATGTAAAGAATTATTTTGATTTATTGATTGATTGATTTTTGAGGGGAAAAAGTAGGTTCCAAATTTGAGAACAGCAGTGAAAATGTATGTAGTATAATTCATTGTTATTCCTTTTCCTGTTAGTGCCTCAACATTCCAGTGTATTTTCTGTGGTTATCATTTACTGTTTGATAAATGGGGATTTGTGCAAGGATTTTGTCTGCAGTTTATCAGGCATATAAAATGGGGAGATGGAGATATAAACATGAACATTTTGCAGTTCATACAGTGCTAATAATCAGAGTGAACAGCAGGAAAGTTATTTTGAAATATATAACCATTTTTCTTTTATGGGAGCCTGAAATATCTGCTCTTGAATATATTGTATTTCTACCTGTCAGTGATATGGTTAAGACTGATGTGTGTGTGTGTGTGTGTTTATGTGTGTATATGTGTGTTTGTGTTGGAGGGGGGTGGGTTCTGACAATAAATGGGATATAGCTTCAAGCAGTGCACAGCAGCACTGATAACATAACTATACACTGTGTGCATTTCATCTAGTCCCAAGGACTGTGCTGTCTCATCTGCGTTAATAAACCCAACAGAGATGATGTATGTCCCTGTCTGTGATAGGAGTGCATCGGGAATGCTCAAGGAGAAAAAGTTACTATTTATCACATTCTATTGATGCTAATTCTTTGTGCACTGGATTTCGAGATCATTTTCTTATTTTAACTAATTTTCTAAACTGATTGTAAGCTCTTTGGATCAGGGATATTTCAGTATCGTTTCTTATAAACGAAATAACATATTGTTATAATTTTCAGTACAGTAAAACATTTTTGTAGGTACGCCATTAAACCCAAATATGCTTTTTATTATTATTTAAAAAACCATTTTTGTACTATAACATATATTTTCTTAAATGAGCATATGTAATATTTATTGTGGCTGGAATATATTAATATTGTAGTCATACAGAAGATAATTTGTATACATATTTGTGCTGGTATTTTTTTTTTTTTTTTTGGAATGTGGTATTTTTTGTATTGCTACTCAGTAATTTACATATAGATTAATGGGGGTTTTAATTTTTGCAAGACTTATTTTTACTTTCCAATTTATTTATAACCACACAAAAATATATACAATATACTGTATATCACAAAAGGAATGTTTCTACACACTGTACAAGATGAGTTTGCCAATAATTAAAGCAATTATCAGAATACAGACACATACACAGAAGCCAATACACCAGTTTTTGAAAATATAAGGGCATATAAGATGCATTTTGAATATAATAGTACTGTTTACAGAAAAAAATGTGTTATGTGTATTTGGAAATAACTTTCTGTGTGTATGGACATTATATTATTTGAATATAGCACTATATTATACTATATATGCTGTTTTCCATATAGGTACTGGGACAATTACTTTGGTTTAAATATATAAAGGGAATACACACATCTCTCTTGTTTTTGTCCTCCAGAGCTCTCCCTGTTACCTTGTTCCACCATCCTGATTTTACTTCCTTAACATATTGGTGATCGTTTCTTATCCAGAGCACCTAATTATCCTGAAATGTCATATGCAAATCTAATTTATTTTCTTAATTTATATCTTCACCCCCCCAAAAAAAATCTACTAATGCATTAAATTCAGCAACAGATATTTGCTCAACATTTCTCAAATCTTCATATATTGTGGATATATCAAATAGCTCATTCTTACCATAAATACTAATGGGTTATATATACAGGTGAAACTCGAAAAATTAGAATATCGTGCAAAAGTTAAGTTATTTCACTAATGCAACTTAAAAGGTGAAACTAATATATGGGATAGACTCATTACATGCAAAGCAAGATAGTTCAATCCGTGATTTGTCATAATTGTGATGATCATGGCTTACAGCTCATGAAAACCCCAAATCCACAATCTCAGAAAATTAGAATATTGTGAAAAGGTGCAATATTCTAGGTTCAAAGTGTCCCACTCTAATCAGCTAATTAAGCCATAAGACCTGCAAAGGGTTCCTGAGCCTTTAAATGGTCACTCAGTCTGGTTCAGTAGGAATCACAATCATGGGAAAGACTGCTGACCTGACAGTTGTGCAGAAAACCATAATTGACACCCTCCATAAGGAGGGAAAGCCACAAAAGGTAATTGCAAAAGAAGTTGGATGTTCCCAAAGTGCTGTATCAAAGCACATTAATAGAACGTTATGTGGAAGGGAAAAGTGTGGAAGAAAAAGGTGCACAAGCAGCAGGGATGACCACGGCCTGGAGAGGATTGTCAGGAAAAGGCCATTCAAAAGTGTTGGGGACTTTCACAAGGAGTGGACTGAGGCTGGAGTCAGTGCATCAAGAGCCACCACACACAGACAGATCCTGGACATGGGCTTTAAATGTAGTATTCCTCTTGTCAAGCCACTCCTGAACAACAAACAACGTCTGAAGCGTCTTACCTGGGCTAAAAAAAAACAGACCTGGTCAGTGGTCCAAAGTCCTCTTTTCTGATGAGAGCAAATTTTGCATCTCTTTTGGAAACCAAGGATCCAGATTATGGAGGAAGAATGGAGAGGCACACACTGCAAGATGCTTGAAGTCCAGTGTGAAATTTCCACAGTCTGTGTTGATTTGGGGAGCCATGTCATCTGCTAGTGTTGGTCCACTGTGCTTCATTAAGTCCAGGGTCAACGCAACCGTCTACCAGGAGATTTTGGAGCACTTCATGCTTCCTTCCACAGACGAGCTCTATGGGGATGCTGACTTCATTTTCCAGCAGGACTTGGCACCTGCCCACACTGCCAAAAGCACCAAAACCTGGTTCAATGACCGTGGGATTACTGTGCTTGATAGGCCAGCAAACTCGCCTGACCTGAATCCCATAGAGAATCTATGGGGCATTGCCAAGAGAAAGAGGAAAGACGACCGAACAATGCAGAAGAGCTGAAGGCCGCTATTGAAGCATCCTGGTCTTCCATAACACTTCAGCAGTGCCACAGGCTGATAGCTTCCATGCGACGCCGCATTGAGGCAGTAATTGCTGCAAAATGGGCCCAAACCAAGTACTGAGTAAATACAGTATGCATGCTTATACTTTTCAGAGGTCTGATATTGTTCTATATACAATCCTTGTTTTATTGATTGCATGTAATATTCTAATTTTCTGAGATTGTGGATTTGGGGTTTTCATGAGCTGTAAGCCATAATCATCACAATTATGACAAATCACGGCTTGAACTATCTCGCTTTGGATGTAATGAGTCTATCTCATATATTAGTTTCACCTTTTAAGTTGCATTAGTGAAATAAATTAACTTTTGCACAATATTCTAATTTTTCAAGTTTCACCTGTATAGTCCTGTGTTTTAAACCACAAAGCAGCAACATATAAACACAAAAAATAGAATGTTATGGTGTCATTGATGATCTTATTCATTATGTCATCAGTGATGTCAATAATTATGTAGCAAGATGTCATTAATGAAGCCATTTTTGGCAAGTTTTAAGCGCTGAATCTACCTACTTTTGTATCCCAAATGTCTAATAATCTCATAACAATAAACACTCTGAAATTTCAATATAAAATGTTTTATTATATGTATTCGAAAAAAAAACTTTGCAATATACTTTAATTATTTTTTGGATCCTTTTCCTCCAATTTAAAGGGACACTATACTATAACCCATTCTTCAATGTGTTCCCAATAATCAATTTTACCTGTTGAATGTTTATTTAAATATATATACCCAGTCAAGTGTTATTGGTGGTGTGAGGGTGAGATTGAGAGGAAAATAATATGCCTTGTAATGAGTTCGACATGTAATCTTGGTCTGTGTATTTAGTCCCAGAAATGGTGTTAAACCCATAGATAAAGTCATGCTTGTGAGCCACAGAGAACTACTGGTCTTGAGCTGGAATCTGTCAAGGAACCAATCAGCAGTCACTTAACCAAGCCAATCACTGGCTATGGTCAGCTTGGGAGCTACATTCCCGGTGGCTCATAAATATGACTATGACTATGCAGAGGTTAAAAGCATAGAGTTCCACAGTGATTAGTGCAAAAAATACATGTGCTAATAAAGTAGAGTAAAATCAATTCTTCACATTAAAACCATCCCTTTAAACAATATGCATATTGCCTTTTTGGCTAATATTCATAAGAGCTTACTAGTTTTTGCATCTCTTATAAGATCTCACATCTTTGGGGTCCCGCAGCATTAAAATCACAAATGTTATTGAAATGTTAACTTTACAAAAACTAGATTTCACAAACTTTATCCATTTCCTTTATATTGATTCACTATATTTTTCTAAAATCAGACTTTGAAAATATACACATAGACACACGCTCACAGGAAGATGCATTTTATCTTCTTTTTATGCTCTCCATAATGATGTGATATAATGTCACACTTCTGCAGTCTCTTCTCCCTTATGTGAGCACAGAAGCCTTTAATGTGTAAAATAGGTACTTCAGGTGTAAGTCAATATATATGAATATTGCAATGATTTCTTGGAAATCTAAAAGGACATGTCACTTTCCAATAGTTAGATCTTTTTTACTTAGAAAAAAATATATATATAAAAAAAAATATTTTTTTTTGCTTGGGGATAAATTACATCATTTGATCTAAAATTTGATTGTTATGGGGAAGAGGGATGGATTAAAAAAATAGCATTATATCTAGCCTAATGTTTATGAGGCCGGAATATTTATCAAGAAATTAGTAAAATCAATTACATGAATCAGATACTGAGCTGTAAAAGCTTTAAAAAGTACACTGATGGCTGGCTTTTTAAAGTATGTATAAATAAAGTATGATTAATAAATAATGCTTTAACTTTCTTTCAACTGCAGGAGGTCATGTGCATTATGAATGAATCATTTGACTCTACTGCTACTGGTCTCTGGAAAGAATGCCACAATATCTTAAAGAGGCATCACGGTGTTAACTTCTTTATTGCATCTCAAAGAAATATTTTTTTAAATGTATCACTGTATTTTTTTTTTTAAATACAGGTTCCTGTCCTGAATAACCAAATGTCTTGTTATGTCCTTCTCCAATGTTAGTTAATTGAATTTTCCTTATCAGGCAGTGAGCATCCGTAGGATACACCAGGGGGGTTGACAAATTACAAGTGGCTGGTTATTGCTGCCATAAACTTGTGGTAGCAATTAGCAGTCAGAAAATTAAGGATTAGATCTCTGGTTAATTTTCTAAAAGTGCCCCAAATGCCCTCAAAATAGAGGGTATTGTAGTTTTTAATTTAAAAAAAAAAAGTAGCATTTTTAATTTTTTTTTTTAAAAACCCACTGCATTAGGCAATTTTTGGGGTCTAAAGTTGGTGGGTGTGGGGTGTTAGAAACAAAATGGCACTGAAAGTGCCTTTCCATTGTGATCTATGGGAACTGTGTGTTCCCAGTAAATATATACGACTATATACATATATATTTATGTGTTAAAATATATATATATATATATATATATATATATATATATATAGTCATATATATATATTTAAAAATATGTTGCCATTACTGCACTACTGGCGCCTTTGCTACCCCTGTGTGTTCCCATAGACAGCAATGTATATATATATATATATATATATATATGTGTGTGTTATTATGTGTATATACAATATAATCATATATATTAAAAAATGCTGCGCTACTTACCCCCTTCACTGCATGAGGTTCTGATGCCGTTTGTGACACCATTTATTATTATTATTATTATTATTATTATTATCAGGTATTTGTAGAGCACTAACAGGTTCTGCAGCGCTATGAACATAGGTGGTATATTAAAAACAGTTACAGGGATCAAATGGATAGAGGGTCCTGCCGAGAGTTGCACTGTTGTAGTCGGCTCTTATGAAGGTGGACTACAAACAGCTGGGCTCATAGGCTTACATGCTATGGGGTTTAAGGGGATAGCAGTGGAGATAGGAAGGATAGTGTAGGTTGTATGCGTTCCTGAATAGTAGAGTCTTCAGGGAGCACTTGAAGCTTTTAAAACTTGGGGAGAGTCTTGTGGAGCGTGGCAGAGAGTTCCATAAGATGGGAGCCATTCTGGAAAAATCTTGTAAACGGGAATGTGAGGAGGTAACGAGAGGAGGAGAGGAGGAGATCATGAGTGGAGCGAAGGGGTCGGGAGGGAGAGTATCTGGAGACAAGCTCTGAGATGTAGGGGGGAGCAATGCAATTGAGGGCTTTGTGTGTCAAAATGATAATTTTGTGTTTAATCCTGGAGACAAGAGGAAGCCAGTAAAGGGATTGGCAGAGAGGTGTGGCAGATGAAGAGTGATGTGTAAGGAAGATGAGCCTGGCAGAGGTATTCATTATGAATGGTAAAGGAGCTAGGCGGCCGCTAGGGAGACCAGAGCGGATGGAGTTGCAGTAGTCGAGGTGGGAAAGGATGAGAGAGTGGATTAAAATCTTAGTTGTGTCTTGTGTAAGGAAATGTCTGATTTTAGCAATGTTTTTAAGGTGGAAGCGGCAGGCTTTAGCCAAGGACTGAATGTAAGGAGTGAAAGAAAGATCTGAGTCAAGTGTGACCCCAAGACATCGGGCATGTGAAGTTGGGGTAATGATGGAGTTATCAACAGTTATAGAGACGTGGAGATTTTGGAAGAAGGGTGGAAAATAAGGAGCTCAGTTTTGGAGAGATTTAGCTTGAGGTAGTGAGAGGACATCCAAGATGAGATATGATAGAGACAGTTAGTGATACGGGTTAGCAAGGAAAGAGATAGTTCTGGTGCAGAGAGGTAGATTTGGGTATCGTTGGCATACAAATGATAGCGAAACCCGTGGGACTTTATTAAGGAACCTAATGAGGACGTGTAGATTGAGAAGGGGACAGAGGACAGAGCCTTGCGGTACCCCAACAGAAAGAGGTAACGGGGCAGAGGATGCCCCAGAGAAGGCTACACTAAAGGTACGGTTAGACAAATAGGAAGAGAACCAAGAGAGAGCTGTGTTGCGGATGCCAAAGTATTGGAGGGTATGGAGCAAAAGAGGGTGGTCGACAATATCAAAGGCTGCAGACAGATCAAGGAGGATATGTAGAGAGAAGTGGCCTTTTGATTTTGCTGTAAGTAGGTCGTTGGTAACCTTAACAATTGCTGTCTCTGTTGAGTGAAGGGGCGAAATCCAGATTTCAGTGGATCAAGAAACGAGTCTAATGTAAGGAAATGGGATAGATGTGCATATACTAGCTTTCAAGAAGCTTTGAGGCAAGAGGGAGTAGGGAAATAGGGCGGTAGTTGGATAGGGAGGTTGGATCAAGAGAAGGTTTTTTGAGGATAGGTGTGACTAATGCATGTTTAAGAGATGTGGGAACTATACCAGTGCTGAGGGAGAGGTTGAAGATGTGTGTGAGTATAGGGGTAAGGGTAGAAGAGAGGGAGGGGAGTAGTTGGGAGGGGATGGGGTCGAGGGGTCAGGTAGTGAGGTGAGAGGATAGTATAAGGGCAGAGACTTCTTCCTCTGTAACAGGGGCAAAAGAGCTAAATTTATGGCTTTGTGGGTTTTGGATGATTGTGAGCTTTTGAGGGGATGGGAGACCGGTAGTATGTTGAGAGCTGATTTCATTTCTGATGGAGTCGATTTTGTTGTTGATGTAGCTTGCAAAGTCTTGAGCTGAGAGAAAAGTTGAAGTGGGGGTAGGCAGAGAAGAGTATTGAATGTGGAGAACAGACGTTTTGGGTTTGAAGAAAGAGTAGAGATAAGAGTAGAGAAGTAATGTTGCTTATATAAAGGGCAGAATAGTACGAGTTCAAGATGAACTTATAGTGAAGAAAGTCAGCAGAACTCTGAGATTTCCTCCAGTATCGCTCCAGCAGTACGGGAACATCTGCGTTGGTACCGTGTCAGAGGAGTATACCAGGTCTGAGGATGAGTGTATGTTATCCGAGCTATGGTAGGTGGGGCCAGATTATCAAGGACCGATGTAAGGGTGGAGTTATAGTGGCAGATAGATTCATCAGGACAGGAAAAGGAGGCAATGGAAGAGAGAAGAGGTTCAAGAGAGCTAGTGAGCTGTTGCTGATCTAATGACTTGATACTTCTCTGAAGTTTAGTCTGAGGGGTAGAAGGAGGGAGAGTTATAGGGAGGGAGGTGATGTTACAAGTGAGGAGGTGGTGGTCAGAAAGAGGAAAATGTGAGTTTGTGAAGTTTGAGATAGTGCATCAATAGCTGAAAATCAGATCAAGGGAGTGACCATCTTTATAAGTGGGAGAGTCAGTCCATTGTGACAGGCCAAAAGAGGAAGTGAGTTGCAGAAGTTGTTTTGCAGAGAAGGCAGTGGGATTATCAACAGGGAGGTTGAAGTCATCGAGAATGAGGGCAGGGGTATCTGAGGAAAGGAATTAAGGTAGCCAGGCGGCATATGACTGCAACGCGTAAAGAGAGGGGTGAGAATAAGTGAATCATGTGTGTTTCGAATGAAGAAAATGTGAGGGAAGAGAAGGGCTGTATTTATTAAAAGGTGCAACGAGAGGAAAGTAAAATACCAACACCACCTCCTTGTCTATTGTCAGACCTAGGAGTGTGGCTGAAGTGGAGACCCCCATGTGACAGCGCAGCAGAGAAAGCAGTGTCTGAAGGAGAGAGCCAGGTTTATGTGAGAGCCAGAAGATTGAGAGAGTGGGAGATAAAGAGGTGATGGATAGAAGTTAGCTTGTTGCAAACAGAGCGAGAGCTCCAAAGTGCGCAAGTGAAGGGGATGGTGGCTTTAGATGGGTACACATGGGTGTGCAGGGCAAGGAAGTTGTGGGGGACCAGGATTAGGGGAGATGTCGCCAGCAGCTAGTATGAGCAAGAGGGAGAGTGACATGAGATGCAGATTTGCAGTAGTGAGGCTGTTTTTGTGATGAGTTGAAAGGGGGAGAGAGAGTCTTTAGGAATTTGTGGAGTTCATGAATACAAAAGTAAGGTGAGGTTAAGAGAGATGGGCTAATGAGCAGTGCAGGTGGTGAGGGGTAATGAGTAATTGAGTAAAGTAGTTTGTTAAACAGACAAAAGGTGGCAAAAAGGGATTTTAAGGGCTATCAGAACGAGGCTCCCATAGAAGCCATTGGAAGCGCGCTCTGGTGAGCTCAATGCTTCCTAGCAATGCAAATGTGAGCTCACGTTCGCATTGCGTTTAGCTTGTAATACCAGGGCACATTATCGTGCGCTGGTATTACAATGTGGAGCGCTAATATCGCTTGCTCACAAGCGATATTTAGCGCTCCATTTGCAATCTGGCCCTAGATGTACAGTTTTGCTTATTTTTTTAATAACATTGTGCTGATTTTCAGACTCCTCCTAACCAAGTCCCAAAGTATCAGATTTTGACTGAAGTCTACAGATTCCTGCTTTCTCTTGTTTGTGTAATAGGTATGTGGGGAGAGGGGAGTGTCTGTTCTTCCTGCTTTATCAGCCCCTTTCAATGGGTGTCCCAGCCTAACCTCATCAACAGTGCTTAAACTGGGAGCGTCTAAGTAATTTTTTAAAAAGATTTTATAGTGATTTTTTAGATCAGTATCTGTGCATATTCTTCTTTATAGTAGTGTCTATTACATGCAGTTATATGAAAATTGGTGTATAATGCCCCATTAAGGGATAGATTACGAATGGAGTGCTAATTTATTATGCATGAATTTGCCCGTTTACGGGTCCACAATAAATAACCAGCCATTGTAAGTGGCTGATTAGTGCTACCGAGAGAAATTAACCAGATGTCAAACTTCTTATTAATTTTTAAAATATCCCCCAATAACCCCCAAGTGTTTGTTTCCTTTTTTTATTTTTTAATTGTAGTATCTTTTAAAAAACAAACAAACAAAAAAAAACTGCTCAAAGCATTTTTATGGGGCTAAAGTGAGCGGGTGTGAGGTGTGTGTTCCCTTGTAAATATATATGTATATGCCTTTATACATATATATTTTTGTGTTATTATTCAAGGAGCTGTGCTAAATCTATCGTCTTACCCTTTGAGTGAAAATGAAGCTAAAGTCCTAAACTACGGTTTAGGTTTCTGTCCTAGTAATAACTTTGATCTGTTTCAGACAGTTTTAGATATGAACAAATTTGTGCAACAATTGACCCTTAAAAAACACTTTAAAACAAATGATACAGAAAGTGACGATATTAACATAGATGATATGTCTTCATCTATGAGTCAAGGGCTAAAAACTGGTCATAGTGTAAAAAAGAAAAAATCTAGCTTCTACCCTACTAAGTCTAGAGGACACCAGCTAGAATTATTTCACAAACAGGTAATGGAAGAACTAATTGTGTTAAAAGAGTCAGAAAAAGACTCTTATTTTAAAAACAATCTCACTAAAAAGGAAAAAGAAGCAATAAAAAGTTTGGAGAATAATGAATCGATTGTCATAAAAATGATCTGACAAGGGTAATAGTATAGTGGTTTGTGATACGGATTGGTACATTGGTGAAGCCCTTAGACAGCTTAATGATTGTAATGTGTACAAGAAATTAGCTTCTGATCCGACTCAAAGGATCCAAGAAAAGCTCTGGTCTTTATTGGATGATGGTTTAGAGAATGGTTATATTAATAGAGCTGGTTTTGAATCATTATATGTTGAATATCCAAAAACTCCCATTTTCTACCACCTTCCAAAAACACATAAAGGTCTATCCGAAGTTAAGGGGAGACCTATAATATCAGGCCTAGAATCTGTTCTTGAACCACTCTCTAACTGGGTTGATGAGATCTTACAACCCATAGTTCAGAGTCTGGATAGTCACCTTAAAGATACAAAACATGTTTTGCAAATATTTGAAGAGTTTGAGTGGATAGACACATTCAGCTGGCTATCAGTTGATGTAGTCTCCTTGTACTCCATGATCCCTCACACTTTAGAGCTTAAGGCTGCTGAGTATTTTTTAAATTTGGAAAATACACTTGATCCTTACTTTCAGAATTATATTCTTGAAGTAATTGAGTTCCTCCTAGAGCACAATTATTTTGTGTTTGAGGGGGAATTCTTTTTGCAAAGGAAGGGTACTGCAATGGGGGCGCCGTTTGCGCCCTCATATGCAAACCTATTCATGGGTTGGCTTGAAAGGACCCTTATCACTAATGATAATAAACCTTTTAGACAGTCTATATGCCTCTATAAGAGGTTTATAAACGATCTGCTATTTGTATGGGATGGAGATGAGGAAGGCAAAAATATGTTCGTTACCTATCTTAATAGTAACAAACTAAGGCCTAGATTTGGAGTTCGGCGGTAGCCGTCAAAACCAGCGTTAGAGGCTCCTAACGCTGGTTTTGGCCGCCCGCTGGTATTTGGAGTCAGTGATTAAAGGGTCTAACGCTCACTTTTCAGCCGCGACTTTTCCATACCGCAGATCCCCCTACGCCATTTGCGTATCCTATCTTTTCAATGGGATCTTTCTAACGCCGGTATTTAGAGTCGTTTCTGAAGTGAGCGTTAGAGCTCTAACGACAAAACTCCAGCCGCCTGAAAATAGCAGGAGTTAAGAGCTTTCTGGCTAACGCCGGTTCATAAAGCTCTTAACTACTGTACCCTAAAGTACACTAACACCCATCAACTACCTATGTACCCCTAAACCGAGCTCCCCCCACATCGCCGCCACTCGATTAAAATTTTTAACCCCTAATCTGCCGACCGCCACCTACGTTATACTTATGTACCCCTAATCTGCTGCCCCTAACCCCGCCGACCCCTGTATTACATTTATTAACCCCTAACCTGCCCCCCACAACGTCGCCGCCAGCTACTTAAAATAATTAACCCCTAATCTTCCGACCGCAAAGCGCCGCCACCTACGTTATCCCTATGTACCCCTAATCTGCTGCCCCTAACACCGCCGACCCCTATATTATATTTATTAACCCCTAATCTGCCCCCCTCAACGTCGCCGACACCTGCCTACACTTATTAACCCCTAATCTGCCGAGCGGACCTGAGCGCTACTATAATAAAGTTATTAACCCCTAACCCGCCTCACTAACCCTATCATAAATAGTATTAACCCCTAATCTGCCCTCCCTAACATCGCCGACACCTAACTTCAATTATTAACCCCTAATCTGACGACCGCAGCTCACCGCTATTCTAATAAATGTATTAACCCCTAAAGCTAAGTCTAACCCTAACACTAACACCCCCCTAACTTAAATATAATTTACATCTAACGAAATAAATTAACTCTTATTAAATAACTTATTCCTATTTAAAGCTAAATACTTACCTGTAAAATAAATCCTAATATAGCTACAATATAAATTATAATTATATTATAGCTATTTTAGGATTAATATTTATTTTACAGGCAACTTTGTAATTATTTTAACCAGGTACAATAGCTATTAAATAGTTAAGAACTATTTAATAGTTACCTAGTTAAAATAATAACTAATTTACCTGTAAAATAAATCCTAACCTAAGATATAATTAAACCTAACACTACCCTATCAATAAAATAATTAAATAAACTACCTACAATTACCTACAATTAACCTAACACTACACTATCAATAAATTAATTAAACACAATTCCTACAAATAAATACAATTAAATAAACTAGCTAAAGTACAAAAAATAAAAAAGAACTAAGTTACAAAAAATAAAAAAATATTTACAAACATAAGAAAAATATTACAACAATTTTAAACTAATTACACCTACTCTAAGCCCCCTAATAAAATAACAAAGACCCCCAAAATAAAAAATTCCCTACCCTATTCTAAATTAAAAAAGTTACAAGCTCTTTTACCTTACCAGCCCTGAACAGGGCCCTTTGCGGGGCATGCCCCAAGAATTTCAGCTCTTTTGCCTGTAAAAGAATAAATACAATACCCCCACCCCCAACATTACAACCCACCACCCACATACCCCTAATCTAACCCAAACCCCCCTTAAATAAACCTAACACTAAGCCCCTGAAGATCTTCCTACCTTGTCTTCACCATCCAGGTTCACCGATCCGTCCTGAAGAGCTCCTCCGATGTCCTGATCCAAGCCCAAGCGGGGGGCTGAAGAGGTCCATGATCCGGTCAAAGTCTTCATCCAAGCGGGGCAGAAGAGGATCTTCCATCCGATTGAAGTCATCATCCAGGCGGCATCTTCTATGGTCTTCCATCCGGAGCGAAGCGGCAGGATCCTGAAGACCTCCAGCGCGGAACATCCATCCGGACCGACGACTGAACGACGAATGACTGTTCCTTTAAGGGACGTCATCCAAGATGGCGTCCCTCGAATTCCGATTGGCTGATAGGATTCTATCAGCCAATCGGAATTAAGGTAGGAAAATTCTGATTGGCTGATGGAATCAGCCAATCAGAATCTAGTTCAATCCGATTGGCTGATCCAATCAGCCAATCAGATTGAGCTCGCATTCTATTGGCTGATCCAATCAGCCAATCGGATTGAACTAGATTCTGATTGGCTGATTCCATCAGCCAATCAGAAAATTCCTACCTTAATTCCGATTGGCTGATAGAATCCTATCAGCCAATCGGAATTCGAGGGACGCCATCTTGGATGACGTCCCTTAAAGGAACAGTCATTCGTCGTTCAGTCGTCGGTCCGGATGGATGTTCCGCGCTGGAGGTCTTCAGGATCCTGCCGCTTCGCTCCGGATGAAAGACCATAGAAGATGCCGCCTGGATGATGACTTCAATCGGATGGAAGATCCTCTTCTGCCCCGCTTGGATGAAGACTTTGACCGGATCATGGACCTCTTCAGCCCCCCGCTTGGGCTTGGATCAGGACATCGGAGGAGCTCTTCAGGACGGATCGGTGAACCTGGATGGTGAAGACAAGGTAGGAAGATCTTCAGGGGCTTAGTGTTAGGTTTATTTAAGGGGGGTTTGGGTTAGATTAGGGGTATGTGGGTGGTGGGTTGTAATGTTGGGGGGGGGGGGTATTGTATTTATTCTTTTACAGGCAAAAGAGCTGAAATTCTTGGGGCATGCCCCGCAAAGGGCCCTGTTCAGGGCTGGTAAGGTAAAAGAGCTTGTAACTTTTTTAATTTAGAATAGGGTAGGGAATTTTTTATTTTGGGGGTCTTTGTTATTTTATTAAGGGGCTTAGAGTAGGTGTAATTAGTTTAAAATTGTTGTAATATTTTTCTTATGTTTGTAAATATTTTTTTATTTTTTGTAACTTAGTTCTTTTTTATTTTTTGTACTTTAGCTAGTTTATTTAATTGTATTTATTTGTAGGAAGTGTGTTTAATAATTGAAGTTAGGTGTCGGCGATGTTAGGGAGGGCAGATTAGGGGTTAATACTATTTATGATAGGGTTAGTGAGGCGGATTAGGGGTTAATAACTTTATTTTAGTAGCGCTCAGGTCCGCTCGGCAGATTAGGGGTTAATAAGTGTAGGCAGGTGTCGGCGACGTTGTGGGGGGCAGATTAGGGGTTAATAAATATAATATAGGGGTCGGCGATGTTAGGGCAGCAGATTAGGGGTACATAGG
Source organism: Bombina bombina (assembly GCF_027579735.1). NCBI lineage: Eukaryota > Metazoa > Chordata > Amphibia > Anura > Bombinatoridae > Bombina > Bombina bombina. The sequence continues at coordinate 257,146,225 of NC_069506.1, forward strand.
GATAACGTAGGTTGCGGCGGTTTACGGAGCGGCAGATTAGGGGTTAAAAAAAATATGCAGGGGTCAGCGATAGCGGGGGCGGCAGATTAGGGGTTAATAAGTGTAAGGTTAGGGGTGTTTAGACTCGGGGTACATGTTAGAGTGTTAGGTGCAGACGTAGGAAGTGTTTCCCCATAGGAAACAATGGGGCTGCGTTAGGAGCTGAACGCTGCTTTTTTGCAGGTGTTAGGTTTTTTTTCAGCTCAAACAGTCCCATTGTTTCCTATGGGGGAATCGTGCACGAGCACGTTTTTGAGGCTGGCCGTGTCCGTAAGCAACTCTGGTATCGAGAGTTGCATTTGCGGTAAAAAATGCTCTACGCTCCTTTTTTGGAGCCTAACGCAGCATTTGTTTGAACTCTCGATACCAGAGTTAATTTTATGGTGCGGCCAGAAAAAAGCCCGCGAAGCGTTAACAGCCCTTTTACCGCCAAACTCCAAATCTAGGCCTAAGTATGAAATTCACCTCTGAGTGGAATAAAGAGAAAATTAACTACTTAGATCTTGTTTTAATAGCAGACCTAAATAACAAAAAGGTTATAACAGATCTCTATAGGAAGCCCATAGCAGGAAATGCGTTATTATACGCTAAGAGCAATCACCCCAAACATGTGATAAAGGATACAATTAAGGGGCAAATGATTTTTGATAAAAGAAACTGTACGCTGAAAGATAGCTATGATAAGGCGAAAGCTGAGTTACAGGAGAGAATGGTCCATAGTGGTTACAATTCTAATCAAGTTGTCAGTATTAGCAAAAAAGTAGATAAGATGGAAAGAAAAGATCTACTACTAGATAAGTGTAAGCCTGACCAAGGTAATGAGAAACTGATGTTTATAACTCAGTACTCAAACCAATATACTAAGATCTGTGAGATCATTAAAAAGTATTTACCGATTATATACGGAGATAATGCACTTAAACCTTTAATTGAGAAAGGATGTAAATTTGTATATAGAAAAAGTAAATCCATTGCTAACATTTTATCACCAAGTGAGCTAAAGAAAAAGGATAAGAGTAAGGGAAGTGCCTGGTTGCAGACAAATGGTACTTTTAAATGTGGAAGTAAGAGGTGTAGGGCTTGTGGCTACATTAAAGTGACCAGTAAATGTCAATCTTATGTAACAGGAAAGGAATATGATGTAAAGGGATGTATTACATGTTCCACTGACCATGTTATATATTTAATAGAATGTAAGGAGCACAAGAAGCAGTACATTGGTATGACTACCAGAGATATAAGAACTCGAATACGAGAACACATCTCATATATAGAATATGATATTGCTTGTTTTGCTCTTGCTACCCATTTTATTGAAGAGCATGATCAGGATTTAAGATCTTTTAGCTGGTCAGCTATTGAACACATTTACAAGCCGAATAGAGGAGGTGACAGATTAAGCCTTTTAAAGAAGCAAGAGGCATATTGGATCTTTGTGTTTAAAACATTGTTACCCTTAGGTTTCAACACAATGTTATCAACTGTTGGTTGTAAGCTGTTCTATTATAAATCCTTTTTCTGTGAATATATTCATAACATTTAAACCTTACCTTTAAATCTACTATCTGTATAAGAACTTCTTAAAGAGTACCTGCATAGCCTTGTGTTCTGTATAAGCTAATATATATTATGGTAAATATTCCCTCTTTGTCCTGTGATTGCATCATCTAATCTGTATTAGATTTTACATATAGTATAGAGCCTAAGTCTTAATGCCTATTCTTAGTCTTAGTCTTAGTCCTGCTCTAATCTGTATTAAACTACACATATAGTATAGAGCCTTTGCCTTTAAATCCATTTTAGCCGTAACACTGTCTGCTCTTATTTTGGTCATGGTATGTGTATATAGCACCTGACCAAGCAGCGACCTAGTTAGGATATAAGCTAAATATGTAGTATAGTCTTTAGGTATATAAATAAGTATATATGTTCCGTATTTGCTTGTCAAAATGTAGCCCTCAAGTCCGCCTCTGTAATGAGGTGATTTGAGTAAATGTAAGTGGGAGGGAACAACCTTGTAGTTAAAAGTCACAGGTGTAAGAGGTACAGGTATGGTCTATGATTAAGGCGTATTTCTACTGCCGAAACGCGTAAGACCGACCCTGCTTACACCTGTTTAAACCTTCTTGCTGTGTGTGATAATTCTCCATATCCTATGGAACTGCTGTTTGAAGAATTGAAAATTTGAAAATAAAGAAATTGCTGTTTTACTACCTTTCTTTTTGGATATTATTGTACTTGCAAACTGGGAGGAATTTGCTATCCGGTCTCAGGTCTCCGGTCTCAGGAAGTGCTAGTTTACACAGCTTTGACCATAGCAGCGTCTGCGAGTGTAGAGGTGGATGCGAGCAGAGGAAAGGGACTGGTTCACGGCTATAGGTAAGACCTCTGGTCTGAGTGACCGTAGTTTGCTTACAGAGAGAAGGCGATGAGAGGCAGCTGCTCGAAGGAGCGGGGTGAGTGAACCGCTTTGTGTTTCCTTTTTGCTCGTTTATTACATCCACTGAAGTTGCAATATTATTCTGTTCTATGCAACTTGTATTGCTAATTGAAGAAGGGCTGTATTTGTATAAGTGGACTTTCTAGCTTTACTTCCGGAATTTAAAGCTGCAGTAATAATCACACTTTATTATTGGTACATAAATACCAATATATATTCATTCATATATTCATATACATATATATTTACACTTTGTTGTACTTCGTGCACGACTTTCCCCCTTCGCTGCATAAGGTTCTCTGCTAAGTCTCACGGCATGAGAATGAGGCTCCCATTGGAGCCTATGGACACAATGGTTAGTACAGCAACTCGGGAGTGTAGTGCAGGTGAAGACAGGGTCCTGCCAAGTCCCCCCAATTCCAATGATAGGTATATATTTGTCCACAGCACTGTGTCTTTCAAATTGCTTTATTCTCTGTACATTACAGGTATACAAACAGCGACGTTTTCGACGTTTCGACGTCTCGAGTAAGAGTGGCAACACTCGAAACGTCGCTGTTTGTATACCTGTAATGTACAGAGAATAAAGCAATTTGAAAGACACAGTGCTGTGGACAAATATATACCTATCATTGGAATTGGAGCCTATGGAAGCGTGCTCTATTGAGCTCAAAGCTTCTATGCAATGCAAACGTGAGCTCACATTCAATTTTGCTGGTCTTTCAAATACCAGCGCACATTTGCGTGCATTTGTATTATGAGTGGAGCGCAAATATCATGCTCGCGAAAGCGCAATTATGCGCTCCACTCATAGAGGCCCATTTATCAAGCTGTCCGTCTGCTCTGATGAGGTAGACAGAGATCGCCACAATTCAACCCGATCGAGTATGATTGGGTTGATTGACACCCACCTGCTGGCGGTGAGTCTGCAGGGGGCGGTGTTGCACCAGCAGCTCACAAGAGCTGCTGGTGCAATGCTGAATACGGAGAGCGTATTGCTCTCCGCATCCAGTCGATGTCTGTCGGACCTGATCCGCACTGTCGGATCAGGTCCGACAGACATGTGATAAATAGGCCTCATAATCTGGCCCTAAGTGTTAGTAAGGAAATTTACTTCTAGGAGCCAGACATCGATATTTGTATAAAAATATATTGAGAATAATCCATAAAGGTTAGGTTTGTTGAACTCTGTGATACACAACTGATATTGTTTTTATATTGTATTTTATTTCAGGTATGTTCCCCCTTATGTTTCAAGGATTCACTTTTAGCTTTTTGTTGTTGTATTTCTCTCCAGCAAAGAGAGCTCTATATTTTATTCAAGGGACAAAATAGAGCAAAAAGAAAATGGCCTAATGTGTTAGAGCATTTTATTATTACTATGTTACTTGCTTGTATCCTGTGTTCAACTCCTGCACAGGGGTTAAACACATAAAGTCAGCTTCAGTGCAGCAATGCACAACTGGGACCTAGGCACCTATGATAAAGTGCCGCAGGGAACAAAACATGTAAGGTTTCCTCCTCCTCCACCTTTTGTTTGTTTGCAACATGAGTGTTGTTATTTTAATGTATCTTTGAATAAAGAATGACTTTTTAACTTTTATCCTGGAGTGCCGCCTGTCCTTCTCTAGTTCACCAGAACTACTTGTGCAATGCTGAATGCGGACAGCGTATGCTGTCCACATTCAGCGATGTCTGCCAGGTAATAATAAATCGGCCCCTAATGTACCTTGAGCTAATGTAGTCAAATAATTGGTCACATTTTCCTACCTTTTGGGACTGATAAGTGCTTAGTTTTCTTCCACAATTTGTTGTGGCACCCTCTGCTGTTGATAGTTGATTGGTTGACACTAAGGGGTAGATTTAACAAGTGCCGGGCGGACATGATTCGCTGTAACAAATCATGTAAGCCTGACGTTGCTAAATGCCAACAGCATACGCTGTCGGCATTTCACTTTGCACAAGCATTTCTCAAGAAATCAAATGGGATTGGAATGATTGCAGTCCACCACCTAAGAGGTGGTGAAGAAGACTGCTGCTTCTTAACTTACGTTTTAGATGAGTTTGAAACTTCGGCTGTAGAAAGCAGAACCGCTGCTTGTTAAATCTACCCCATATGCTTTTATAAAGTGGCATAAGAGAGCACCAATGCACAAGATTGCCTACATTATTAACCCTATAGTGGGTACATGGATATTGTCAAAAAATACTGACCAAATTAAATTTAGCATTTTTGTTAAATGTATTTTAAACCCCTATTTTAAGTGATTGATGTCAGTCTCTATAGTTGTTGCTTAAAAAGAAATGTTTTGTGTGTTTATCGTTTTGCTATCATGAGTAACTACAGATTTGTGCTGCCGCTTTATCATATAGATAGAACAGTATGAAGCACATTTCTACAGATAAAATGTATGAAAGAAGCATCACATTCCATTTCACTTATATTATGAGCTTCCTGTGACTTCTTCCTTACACCTACTGATGTTTGAAAACTCTCCAGAAATTGCCAGCGGGTGTAATGAGTTTATAAGAGGAGGAGGGAAATCACTGTATTAATGCTGAGCGACTCATGCTCAAATTGTGCCTTGTAGATTTAGTCTTACAGCAAACCCAGGCACACAGCCACAGCCTGCGTATTCCAAGTCAATAGTGACAAACTGTGTTATGTGTACTAATTAGGCAACTGTCTCATTGGCATGAATACATTACGGGCAAGATTACATATGCGGCGTCGCCCACAAAAGCCGGCGACCCCGGTTTTATGCAGTTTTGCTATCACATATACCGCGCCGCATACAAATGCGGGGCGTATATTTCACCCGTCGCCCGCTATTTTTACTCCCATAAGCTAACCTAGAAGTTTGAACCGCGTCGCAAATCAGTATAACATATTCAGCGCAAGGACTTAAGCAGCGAAAATGGAGAAAATGTACTCAATTTTCACCTTGCCACACATAGGCAGGCGCAGCAAACTCCTGTAACTGCCTAAAAATATCTAACACCTAACGCATGTGCAATATCTACCTGTCAACCGCCAACCCCCATCGCAATAACTAATAAAACTATTAACCCCTAATCCGCCATTCACCCACATCACAATAAACCTAATTTAATTACTAAGCCCCCTAACCTAAAACCCACTAAATTAAGCCCAAATTACATAAAATTATAAACTACTAAATTACAATTAAAATAAAAAATTCTAACAGTTCTTAAAAAAAAAGAACAACCTAAGATTAAATTAAAATAATCTAAAACTATCAAAAATAAAAAAATTAAACCTAATCCCTATGAAAATAAAAAAGCCCCCCCAAAATAAAAACACCCCTAATCTAATACTAAACTACCAATAGACCTTAAAAGGGCTTTTTGTAGGGCATTGCCCTAAGTTAAACAGCTCTTTTGCATTAAGAAAAATACTAAGTCTCCCCTCTAACAGTAAAACCCCCCACCCAACAAACCCCCCAAAATAAAAAAACTAACACTAAAAAATCCTTATCTACCCATTGCCCCTAAAGGGGTATTTGTATGGTCATTGCCCTTAAAGCTCTTTTACTGTCATTAAAAGGGCATTCAGCTCTTTTTCAGTTCCCAAAATCCCTAAAAAATAAATAAATCCTAACTCTAAGCCCCAAATAGATTCTCACTGTTCCTGAAGTCCGGCAGAGAAGGTCCTCTTCCAGGTGGCGGTGAAATCTTCTTGGAACCGGCGACATCTTCCATGTTCATCCAGGACCAAGCCAGCGCGGAGCGGAGATGACCGCAGAACTGAAAACCAGCGACCGCGGAGCAATGGAGCGTGGAGGATCCTCTTCGTACGATCACTGCCGTACACTGAATATTGAATGCAAGTTACGCGTTTAAATATGGCTTCACTTGCATTCCTATTGGCTGATTTGAATTTTCTAATTCAAATCAGCCAATAGGATGAGAGCTAATGAAATCATATTGGCTGTTCAAATCAGCCAATAGGATTTCAGTAGCTCTCATCCTATTGGCTGATTTGAATTTGAAGACTCAAATCAGCCAATAGGAATGCAAGTGATGCCATATTTAAACGCGTAACTTGCATTCAATATTTAGTGTACGGCAGTGATCGTACGAAGATCATCCATGCTCCATGGCTCTGCGGTCGCCGGTCTTCAGTTCTGTGGTCATCTCCGCTATGCGCCGGGCTTGGTCCTGGATGAAGATGGAAGATGTTGCTGATTCCAAGAAGACTGTTAACCATCTCAATTGGAAGTTCATTCCATGAATCCACCACCCTTTCTGTAAAAAAAAAAATACATCCTCACATTTCTGCTGAATCTGCTACCTTCTGACTTAAGATTATGACCGCTTGTTTTGGTATTTCTTTTTGTGTGGAAAATACCTTCAGTTTCCACTTTAATAAAGGGACAGTAACACCAGAATTGTTGTTGTTTAAAAAGATAGATAATCCCTTTATTACCCATTCCCCAGTTTTGCATAACCAACACATTTATATTAATACACTTTTTACCTCTGTGATTATCTTGTATCTATGCCTCTGCAAACTGCCCCCTTATTTCAGTTCTTTTGACAGACTTGCATTTTAGTCAATCAGTGCTCACTCCTGGGTAACTTCATGTGCGTTAGCTCAATGCTATCTATATCAAACACATTAACTAACGCCCTCTAGTGGTGAAAAACTATCAAAATTAGAGGCGGGCCTTCAAGATCTAAGAAATTAGCATATGAACCTCCTAGGTTTAACTTTCAACTAAGAATAGCAAGAGAACAAAGCAAAATTGGTGATAAATGTAAATTGGAAAATTGTTTTAAATTACATGCCCTATTTGAATCATGAAAGGTTTTTTTTTTGGACTTGACTGTCCCTTTAAGTCCCTTCATATATTTGAAGGTTTCTATCATGTCACCCCCCCTTTCCCTCCTCTAAACTATACATATTTAGGCCAGAGAGTCTTTCTTTGTGCGTTTTATACTTTAGACTGTGTACAATTTTAGTAGCCCTCCTTTGGAGGCAAAGAATATTTTGCAGAATGCATTCTTTGTTTTCATTTTCTTTTTTTATTTTAAATTATCTCTGGAGTGCATACACTCTGTATGAACTGTGCATGTCACTTCACTTGATTGACAGGAATGGGTGTCCATGAAATGTGAGCATCAATCAGAAGCTTGTAAGGTTCCAAGATTGACAGCTTGTGCATGCTGCCATCTCAGAGTCAAGCAAAAAAAAAAAAAAGACATTAACAGAAAGCCAATAAAGTATGATAACTACTTGCAGAGGGTTCAGTAAACTTGGTGAAACCTGCTGATGAAGGAATTTTTTTTACAAACATCTGGTATATAGGTTTTAGCCCTTCCAAAAACCAGGGAGGGTATCTCTTTAAAATTGGTTCAAGGTTCTTTGTGCATAACAAAAATAATTTTGGTGCATGTTAATCATGCTGAATAGATGGCATATTTCTATTTTTTTTATTGATGCCATAGTCACATGGGATACTGACATATTCTGGTCTATTTTACTTATGCACTATATTTATTTAAAAACTTAAGATGCAATACATTACAACTACCTTTTTGTCCCATTCATTAACCAGACCTCAGTTTGTGGTAAAGTGCAGGATCAGGGGGAGTGACAATATGGGAGTTGCTTTTTGGCCTGTTGATAAGCCCCTCCCATTATTTAAACTAAAACTAATTGCGTGGGAAGCATTTAAATAGTCATTTTTTCATGATACTAAGCGGTTTCCTTTTAAGACACAGATATATTTGTCTACTCCAGTCCCAATAACTGAAGAAAATGTCATAAGCTACATGAAATAAGACAAGGGAGATATTGTGTGTGTGTATATAGGCTTTACCTAATGTTTTGTATTCTTGCAGTACGTTTTTATTTTGCTTTCAGAAGGTGTTTCTGTTTAGAACGCCCATGGAAATTGTATGTCTATATTGCCATCACCTTATTGATTTGATCACATAATTTATTGGTGTGTAACACTTCTATTTTCATTCTCCTGTTATCTATACTGCCAGGGGTGACCTCAATTCCACAAGAAGTGTGTGGGTTGAAGGTACTGGGTGCAGTGTGTGTGTATTTGGAAGCTAAAATCTGGAAACAGGTGGGGGGATCCAAAGCCCAATATTGGGAGGGGCAATGTGTCAGATTATCGTATGGCAGCAGCCAATATAAAAAAGTGTTGTTTATAAAACTGACAGATTGGTAACTGCTAATTTAAAGACCATTGGTTTAAAGGGACATAAAACAAGTTGGGATAGAGACAAAATATAATAATATGTACTTTAATTATTTTTACCTGCAAATTTATACTGCAGTGCCTCGCCATTGACCCTTTCTTTTAAGTTTCTAAACACTAATAGGGGGGGGTCATCCTACTCCAGACAGCATGGCTATGTAACTATTTTACTTATTTTTGAAAATTAGTTTAAAATTCTTGCCAGCAATTTAAACATTTTTTTAATGCAAATCATTTTTAATTAATTAGCCCTTTTAGGATATGCACAGATCTGAACATGTTTTAATTCAAGAACAAAATGATAAACCTCATTAGAAACAGCATAGAATTTTATGTGTAATTTAGGAATAGAATTTAAAGTCATAAACTTAATTTTTTTTGTCCTTTAAAGGCTCAACACTCAAAATAAAAGTGAAGATGTGTTGGCTTTATCCTGTCATCTAGATCAGGGTTTTTCAAATCGCAGGTCGCAACACCATGTTTACAGGGTCACGAGCACTGTTCCCAAAGGTGTGTCTTATTTTAGGGGCTACATCCAGCAGCCCTGAAAAGCCACAGATGCGCCAGCAGCTAGTCAGGCTTTATCTATCCCCTGCTGCACTCGTGGGGTCTCTGTCACATGCAGAGGAGTCTGGACTTATAATTACAATGGCCCATAGGGGGTGAGATGCCTGGTCCACATCGCATGTGAGGAGAAAAAACACAGGGGGAATGAGGGGTAGGGCACTCAGGCAATGTGAGGTGCAAGACCACGGGGGGGGGGGGGCAGGGCATACAGGGCCTAGGCATGTGAGTAGCAAGATCACAGGGGGGGCATGGGGGCAGTGTATGTATGAAGCAAGATTAAAGGGGAGTGGTTGTAATAATTTTACTCCACTCCAGAATGCCACAGCCTTCCTTAACCTATATTTACTCTGCCTTTGGACTACCCCAGCTTTTTCTGTGTGTCAAACAAACTCTATACCTTGTCCCATAACTCCTGGTCCTGATGAAAACAGAAATGTTGGAGGGAGATACAAACCTATACAACTGGTACCTTTCAATCGTTCATTAATTCTCAAATACCACAATATGTGAGGCATGAGTGTCTCTTCTTATAAGGGCGCAAGCTTACCAAGGGGCTCTGCGCTCAAAACTCCAAATAGTATAAGTAAGTACAGGCACTGAAGCAGCACTCCAAAGATCAATCAAAAGTTACTTTATTAGGTCCACTGAAAAACAAGCAAAGCTGTGGGAAACACACCCTTATATATGCTATTGATTGTCTTTTGTTCATTGTAACTTGCCATTTATCATCTGCAGCCCCCTTTGTTATTCTCTGGATTGCTCCTCCCTATCATGTAGACTTATTTGTATACAGTAACCCTTATCGGTGATGTATTGTGAGAAGTGCATTAGACATCTTTTTGGTGTATTGCAAAATAATTGTTTTTATTACCTGAAGCAGTGTTCTAATTACATGTTACTATATTGTGCAGGACAACAGTAAAGTTTTATATGTTACATGCTGCAGAATCTGTGTGTTTAGTAAAAATGTTGTATTTATTTACGTTATCAGCACTTCTTTGTGGTTTCTGAAGACTGTGCAATAAGGGGCTGCTGTTAGTGTTTCTGTGTGTGTTTCTCAGTGTTAGAGAGGGTGTGTTTCTGTGGCGTTTGGGACCGTGTGTTTCTGAGTGTGTGAGTGTTTGTGTGTTTCTGTGTGTGTGTGGTTCTGTTTGTGTTTGTGAGTGTGTTTTTCTGTGTGTGTGTTTGTGAGTGTTTGTGTGTGAGTGATTTTCAGGGTGTGTGAGTTTTTGTGTGTTTGTTTCTGAGTGTCTAAGTGTGAGTTTCTGTGAGTGTCTCCATGTATATGAGTATTTCTTTGTGTGTCTGTGTGAGTGTTTCAGTGTGTGTAATTGTGTGAGTGTTTCTGTGTGAGAAATTTTGGCTGTGTGTGAGAGAGAGTGTGTGCGTCAGAGACAGTTTTTCTGTGTGGGTGTGTTTCTGTCTGTCTGTGTGTGCTTGTGTATGTTTTTTATTACCTTTATCAAGTTTGACTACACTCAGGAATAAAGTACGCACATATTTTAGTCACTTTTCCAAAAATTGCAGCTATCTTGTATATTACTTCAGAAATTTTCTAATTTTTAGACCAAGCGTAAAAGTAGGGTCACAAAGGCATGTGGTATCAATGAACTGGGTCTTGAGGACAAAACAATTGAAGAACCTTGATCTAGATGCACAATCCTTTTAATTCCCTGAAGATAGATGGGAATTAAAATACTTTATTCTTCAATGATGCTTCATGAAAATTAGTTTTGTGTACCAGATATATATATATTATATATATATATATATATATATATATATATATATAAGATAGAGAGAGAGAGAGAGAGAGAGAGAGAGAAAGAGGAGAGAGAAAACGAAAGAAAGAAAATGCAAACAGAGACTAATCTTGTACGGTAACAGCCTACATAAATTGATATACAGTATATACTCTGTATCAAAACACATGATGTATTCTCAGTTTCGTCCTCCAAAGAAATAAAAATAAGGGGGAAAATAAAATAAGAATAGGCATATTATTTATTTACGTATAAATCAGCAATACTTTTTATTCAGATCTTGGACTATGGTGTAAACTAAAATCCTTGTTTTTTTTCTGTAGAAAACTGTATAGCAGGAGAGATCCTCATATTGTACAGTACTTGCACTCTTGAAAAGGAATATTTACAAACAGAAACATGCCAATCAGTGCTGATTGTACTCATTATATCTCCATAAAAACAACTAGGGGAGCATTTGTGATACATTTTAATCAAAAGAGACTATCTTGTTTCACCTCTTAGAAGGATTTTTATAAAGGATTATAATTTTTTTTACTGATTTTACATTTTATACCTTAAACTGTTTATTGTATTATTGTATGCAGTTCATATAGATAATATATATAACAAGCTGCAAAAGACTGAGTCCACCATCAACAACTGGTTTAATTTTATAATTTATTAAAAAGTAGTAAAATCATTAAATCTTTATATAATGTTGCCATGAGTATCCTCTTCACACACCTTTTGCTTCTAAATGTCTAAAACTGTTGTGTGTGTGTGTATATATATATATATATATATATATATATATAGTAACAAGGGAGAGCACTCTCACTCAGTATATCAACTGCCAGGGTGCTAGTGTAATTAAATATAGCTGAACACGAAACTGGCACTCTGGTCTTGCCAAAAAAATCTTTTACTGTGAAAGTAGTGATTGTTTTGGGCCCTTGAAGGACATTAGTTGAAATGCTGTTTGTAATGATTGCTGAAAAACGTTCCTAACTGCAGCTAAGTTTAATATTATTCTATGGGGCAGTAAACACATTAAAAAGCTTCTCTGAAACAAAATTACTTTCATTCAAGGCAAGACTGGACATACCACACCAAAGTCAGGATATCAACCTAATATAATTTAGGAACAGCGTCTGCATCCACAAAAAATCGAAAAATCCAAATGTTAATTACAGACTCAATGACACTTTACTGACTGTTACAGATGAGGAACAGGACTTCGGAATTATTATTTCAGATGATTTAAAACTTAGTAAACAATGTAGTATTGCAGTGAGTAAGGCTAGCAGAATGCTTGGATGTATTGGTAGAGGTATTTGCAGCAGAATTAGTAAGGTTCTTATGCCACTTTATAGATCATTAGTTAGGCTTCATCTTGAGTATTGTGTGCAGTTCTGGAGGCCATATCTTCAGAAGGATATTAACAAACTTGAATCAGTGCAAAGGAGGGCTACCAAAATGGTACATGGTCTAAAAAAATAAAACTTACCAGGATAGGCTCAATTACCTAAATATGTATAGCTTAGAGGAGAGAAGGGAAAGAGGTGATATGATAGCAACTTTCAAGTACATTAAAGGGCTTAGTAAAACTGAGGCTGTGGGTATTTTACATAAAATGGAAAATTCAAGAACAAGGGGGTCATGAGCTCAAGCTAAAGGGTAGTAGTATTCAGGAGTAATTTAAGGAAGCACTTCTTTACAGAAAGAGTGAATGATTTATGGAATAAACTTCCTCAAGAGGTAGTAGCAACAAACCCTGTGGGGGACTTTAAAAATGCATGGGACAAGCATAGGGCTATCCTACGAACTAGATAAGTTTATACTGTTAGGGTAAGGTCGGGCAGACTTGCTGGGCCTATGGCTCTTATCTGCCATCAATATCTATGTTTCTATGTTTCTACATCATCTCACCAGTAGCACCAACTGGCCTGCCCCATATGCTGTAGCCCAGCAGGCCCAACTGGTGTCCTGGTAGGCCAATCCAGCCTTGCCTGAATGGCTGCCAAACTCTGCCCACTGATGCACAACACAAATATATATATATAAAAAATATATACATAGAGCAAAACAAACAAACATAGAAATGTAAATCAGAGAATGGTTAAAAAAAATTAAACATACAAATATAGGGCATAATATTCATTGCATCATTCATACCCAACATAGAAATTACATACTTACAACACTCAATTATATATAGCAGACATCACACATGCAATGAGCAATCTAACAATGTTTTACTTAAAGGGACAGTAAACTCCAGAATTTTTGTTGTTTAAAAAGGTGGATAATCCCTTTATTACCCATTCCCCAGATTTGCATAACCAACACAGTTATAATAATATAATTTTTACCTCTGTGATTACCTTGTATCTATGGCTATGCAAACTGCCCCCTTATTTCAGTTCTTTTGACAGACTTGCATTTTTTAGCCAATCAGTGCTTGCTCTTAGGAGCTTCACGTGCCTGAGCTCAATGTTATCTATATGAAACACATGAACTAACGTCCTCTAGTGGTGAAAAACTGTCAAAATGCATTTAGATTAGAGGCGGCCTTCAAGGTCTAAGAAATTAGCATATATACCTCCTAGATTTAGCTTTCAACTAAGAATACCAAAAGAACAAAGCAAAATTGGTAATAAAAGTAAATTGGAAAGTTGTTTAAAATTACATGCCCTATTTAAATCATGAAAGTTTTTTTTAACTTGACTGTCCCTTTAAACCATACAGATCAAAATATTATGAAAGGGACATAAATATACACAATGCAATTTAATGTAGTTAGAAATGCAATGCTATTTCTTTTTCTCTATTTATCTCTTGATTTTTGGAGCTGGGAAACTCTTATACATGGTTTGTGTAATGTAAAAGAAATGAATGGACCTTCATAGAACAGCCAGAACTAGGATCCCTGGAGAGAGAGCGACACATTGAACATGAAAGTATAATATCATAAGGGTAATGTGATTATGTTTGTCCTGTCCTGATGTCAATCACTTTGATCAGGTTTTTTTTTCTGCTGTGATGATTTGGTCATCAATCAGTGTAACAGATGGGCCAATGAAGCCCACATGTATAGTGCAGACTGTTAGAGATAGGGAGTGTGAAATTATTATTAAAGGCAACAAGCATTGATAAAAATAAACAAGAAAAAAATTTAAAAAACTGAAAATAAAAAAATACATTTCAGCAATGTTGGTTCATAGGCCTCCATTTAACAAACCCTAGGCAGTGTTTTTCAACCAGTGTGCCGTGGCACACTAGTGTGCCGTGAGAGATCCTCAGGTGTGCCACGGCAGACTGACAACAGTGTGGGGGTGTCTCTCTTTCAAATTTGAAATATTGGGAGGTATGTGACAGGCTCATCAGGCATCATTTACAGCCATGACATTGACATTCATTCACAGACAATCATTATGATTGTTTGTGAATGAATGACAATATGGCATGTATAGTTTTTAGGAGGCATGGCATGACAGCACAGTACAGTGTGTATATATATATCCTGTATTAGGCTACAATGTGTGATTTTGTAAAATTTTAGGATTTTGGTGTGCCACAGGATTTTTTAATTTAAAAAAGTGTGCCACGGCAAAAAAAAATGTTGCAAATCACTGCCCTAGGCGGACAAGGGCGGACATATATTTGCCCCTTTCCATTCGGCTTTGAAGATAGTGAGCAGCAACACACCTGTCTACTGGCTCGGCTCGCGCACGGCTGTCAATCACCCTAGTCAGTAGAAGTCGGGGAGAGATTAAAAAATGCCACTTTAGAGTTGGGGTAGTAGGTTAAGAAGCAGCAATCTGATGCAGTCACGGCTTCTTAAAGGGGCAGTAAACTTACAAACTTATGTTATATAATTCTGCACATAGTGCAAGAATTATATAACAGTAGCTTAGTGGCAGATTTAAACATTAAAGGATTGCAGAGAATTTTATTTAAAAAGTAAATTTTTTCCAGAATGCCGCTCCTTGCTGTACTGAGCAGGTCTGGTTTTTCCTCAGCGCATTACGGCAACACTGTCTAGTCACAGCGTGCCCGGTCGCGGCCATTAAACTGAATTAGCTCCTCCTGCCTCTATAGAGCAAAGAGTGGCGTTCTAGAAAAAATGAACTTTTAAATAAAAATTCTGTGCAATTCTTTAATGTATAAATCTGCCGCTAAGCTAATGTTATATAATTTTGCACTATGTGCAGAATTATATAACATTAGTTTGGTAAGTTTACTGACCCTTTAAATGGAGCCCATATTCTCAATTAGCAGAAGTATATTTTTTTTATCATACCTCAGTTTGATTAAAGGGATGTTAAACCAGTCTCATATTGTAATATAAAATGTTTTTATGTGTAGTAAAAAAAAACTTTGCAAAATACTTTTATTTTTATTTTTTTTTCCCTTTCCTATAATTTTACAATGAAAATGTGGGCTTGCTAATTTTTAATATCCTTTGTGGAAAGCAATACCACTGGAAGCTATCTGGTGAATGGTGGCTGCACACATTTGTTTCTTGTCATTGGTCATAAGATTTGTTCAGCTAGCTCCCAGTGCAGTTATTCAACTCCCACTAATGAGTAGCAAAAACCACGACACAGCTGTCTTGGGATGGTTCTAAATCACTGTACTAACCATAGATTAGCTAATAATAGCTGTGTACAATGCATTAGCTAAAAGCGAATCTTCTATAAGTAAATTGCAGTTAAAAGGGTGAGGGCATTAGAGAACCTAATATTGCATATCTTACCACAATTCTTTGTCTGCATTGAAAACAATGTATCTAAGGTTTTGTGTGGGATAAACAAGTCTTCTGACTTGACTTGATTTTTAATGGGCTACACAATAAGTTATTCGCTCTATTTTTGTGCATAGTCCTGTCTATTTGTCTGTCTGTCTATCTATCTATTCAAGTCATGGGTGGTTGAGATTAAAAGCATAGAATTACTGCAGAAGTAATTAGTCACATTTAGGCAAGCATCCCTGCTTTACCTCCAAAATTACTATCTATCTATCTATCTATCTATCTATCTAACTATCTATCTATCTATCTAAAATATAATCAAACACACACACCATATGCATACTTAATGTTATTACCTATTTGCCTCCTAAAGTATGGGCAGCTTCTAGTAAAGAGATTTGTAACTGCTTCTCACTAGAGCAGCGAGGTTGTGAGATCAGCTCTATTGGGAATTATTGAAGATGTTTCTAACCCAGTTGCCGCTGCTCACTTCCCATGGTATAGGAATGACTTTCACTGGACAAGGATAACCGACATCACAAAAGGTTTTTTAGAAATGATAAACTAGCAGTAAAACCAATAAAAAAACACTAACCCCCTGTATAAAAAAGTCCACCCAAACAAATGCACAAAAAAAACCCTTTAAAAAAAAGCAAAATAAGAAATAGACAATCTGATCAGGTTGTTATGTAGCGAGATTACTAAGACGAGATACTGCGCATGGGCAATTGCATCTTTTTAAATCCCACATGGTGAGTTTCAGTGCATCAAGAGCTTTTTTGTGTGTGGCAGATTGCCAACACAAATTCCTTTCGATCCCGTAAGAATACATAGCAAACATGAATATTTAACAGTTACGCGGGTTTACAGAACCCCTTTTGTAAATACGCTTCTAAAGTATTGCCAGCTGTACTGACTGTGTTTCCATAGTTTTTAGAGGTTAGCGTTTGCTGTCATGTATTGGGTGGCCATATTAAACACAGCTATATATGTAAAGGGGGTTAAAGAAATAGGTAAAATACTTTTCTTTTATATTTTTTTAGAGCATGAAATGTTTTCACTATAAAACCCTGCAATACTAGTGTTTAAACCCCGCACAAATGGGTTAAAAACGCATAGGTAAAGTACCACTCATGAGCTGCAGAGAACTACTGAGGTGCAGAGCAGATACTGCTGACAAGTTTCCACTCAGGACAGAAATTTCTCTTCATCTCACAAGGAGTACTTGTGTTTAAAGGGACATATACCCCATGTGCAAATCACTGAAACTGATAAAAAGCTGACAATAAAATATCACCTGAGCATCTCTATGTAGAGAAAAGAAAGATAGTTTACCTCAGTATTTCCTCAACTTAAATGGGAATATGATCTCTCTAGTGTCCCGGTCAAAATGAGCATATTAGGATATTCCTGCCCAATTCATACATACATCAATATTCTGCAAATAACATGCAAGACATAATAACATATGATGGCACTAGGTTGCGAAAGTCCATTTGCACCTGTGTGTGTGAATGATCCGTTTATGATCAGATTGTATAATAATCCACTTGCTCCAATATATGGCATGTGGAACTGTAGTTCCACCTTAAGCACAGTCTAATATTACCAAGTACCCAGGTATATCCAAACACCTCCCCCCCTGTGTTAGGAACTGGATCCTCCCATGACAAACTATAGATTGCAATAATGCATTGTAAAATGCTAGTATTCAGTATACATGTATAATGTCTCATATACACACCTTAAACAAAGTTACATGTTACTCACGGATTGCCCCTATAGATTGCAAGGAGGGTTACAGGAGACTGCTGGGCTGATCCAAAATTATTCTGTTGCGTGTCCCATTATAATGCTTGCTCTGTAGAATAGAAATCCAGGCCCTGCTGCTTCACCGCAAACGATTGCTTTCAAGAGCTTTCTTGTCACTGAAGCAAAATCTCCATGTCCCATAGGATCCTCCTGGTAACAGACTTCGAGACCGTTCCCCTGCAGGACCCTGTGGGCTTGTTGTGCTCACTTTGGCCCAAATATAACACAGTGAAGCAAACAAAATTAAGGGATCAGCGAACAAGCTTAGGGGTTAAAACTTGAGAAATGTATTTGATTAACGTTAAAAAAACGAACTGGTTATGCATAAACCCGGTGAAACAAAGTAAAGGGTTCAGAAAAATATTGCATAGGCTGACATGTTTCGGCGTAATGCCGTACTCTAAGCCTCATGGCTCTAAGCTTGTTTGGTGCTTCTTAACTTTGTTTGCTTCAGTGTATTTCCTCAGCTCACCATAGTAAGTGTTCTGTAAAAAGTTATCTTTCAGTTACTACCCAGCTGCTGGTTTAAAAAAAATAAAAAAATAAAGAAATGAACAGCAGCAAATCAGCATAAGCAGTGTTGAGGCCATGAACTGTTTTACTGTGATCTCATGAGATTTCATAGTAAATTTCCTTAAATTGAATTGGGAAATAACGAGTGTGCATCAGACATGCTCCCTTGCAAGTTCCGGGACATGCATACTGATTTGCTGCTTAAAGTCCTTTACTGGACATTTTGAGGTAAAATATCTTTCTTTTTTACATAGAGATGTTCAGGTGATATTTTCTAGTCAGCTTTTTTCATCTATGCTGCATTACTTTCAAGTGTTTCAACATATTGGTATCATGTCCCTTGACTCCTTTTTGGGATTTAAACACTTAGGCCTAGATTTAGAGTTCGGCGGTAGCCGTCAAAACCAGCGTTAGAGGCTCCTAACGCTGGTTTTGGGCGCCCGCTGGTATTTGGAGTCAGTGATTAAAGGGTCTAACGCTCACTTTTCAGCCGCGACTTTTCCATACCGCAGATCCCCCTACGCCATTTGCGTAGCCTATCTTTTCAATGGGATCTTCCTAACGCCGGTATTTAGAGTCGTTTCTGCAGTGAGCGTTAGAGCTCTAACGACAAGATTCCAGCCGCCTGAAAATAGCAGGAGTTAAGAGCTTTCTGGCTAACGCCGGTTTATAAAGCTCTTAACTACTGTACCCTAAAGTACACTAACACCCATAAACTACCTATGTACCCCTAAACCGAGCTCCCCCCACATCGCCGCCACTCGATTAAAATTTTTAACCCCTAATCTGCCGACCGCCACCTACGTTATACTTATGTACCCCTAATCTGCTTCCCCTAACACCGCCGACCCCTGTATTATATCTATTAACCCCTAACTTGCCCCCCACAACGTCGCCGCAAGCTACTTAAAATAATTAACCCCTAATCTTCCGACCGCAAATCGCCGCCACCTACGTTATCCTTATGTACCCCTAATCTGCTGCCCCTAACACCGCAGACCCCTATATTATATTTATTAACCCCTAATCTGCCCCCCACAACGTCGCCGACACCTACCTACACTTATTAACCCCTAATCTGCCGAGCGGACCTGAGCGCTACTATAATAAAGTTATTAACCCCTAATCCGCCTCACTAACCCTATCATAAATAGTATTAACCCCTAATCTGCCCTCCCTAACATCGCCGACACCTACCTTCAATTATTAACCCCTAATCTGCCGACCGGAGCTCACCGCTATTCTAATAAATGTATTAACCCCTAAAGCTAAGTCTAACCCTAACACTAACACCCCCCTAAGTTAAATATAATTTTTATCTAACGAAATAAATTAACTCTTATTAAATAAATAATTCCTATTTAAAGCTAAATACTTACCTGTAAAATACATCCTAATATAGCTACAATATAAATTATAATTATATTATAGCTATTTTAGGATTAATATTTATTTTACAGGCAACTTTGTAATTATTTTAACCAGGTACAATAGCTATTAAATAGTTAAGAACTATTTAATAGTTACCTAGTTAAAATAATTACAAATTTACCTGTAAAATAAATCCTAACCTAAGATATAATTAAACCTAACACTACCCTATCAATAAAATAATTAAATAAACTACCTACAATTACCTACAATTAACCTAACACTACACTATCAATAAATTAATTAAACACAATTGCTACAAATAAATAAAATTAAATAAACTATCTAAAGTACAAAAAATAAAAAAGAACTAAGTTACAGAAAATAATAAAATATTTACAAACATAAGAAAAATATTACAACAATTTTAAACTAATTACACCTACTCTAAGCCCCCTAATAAAATAACAAAGCCCCCCAAAATAAAAAATTCCCTACCCTATTCTAAAATACAAATATTACAAGCTCTTTTACCTTACCAGCCCTGAACAGGGCCCTTTGCGGGGCATACCCCAAGAATTTCAGCTCTTTTGCCTGTAAAAAAAAACATACAATACCCCCCCCCCAACATTACAACCCACCACCCACATACCCCTAATCTAACCCAAACCCCCCTTAAATAAACCTAACACTACCCCCCTGATGATCTTCCTACCTTGTCTTCACCATGCCAGGTTCACCGATCCGTCCTGGCTCCAAGATCTTCATCCACCCCAAGCGGGGGCTAGACATCCACTGAAGAAGTCCAGAAGAGGGTCCAAAGTCTTCCTCCTATCCGGCAAGAAGAGGACATCCGGACCGGCAAACATCTTCTCCAAGCGGCATCTTCTATCTTCTTCCATCCGATGACGACCGGCTCCATCTTGAAGACCTCCAGCGCGGATCCATCCTCTTCTTCCGACGACTAGACGACGAATGACGGTTCCTTTAAGGGACGTCATCCAAGATGGCGTCCCTCGAATTCCGATTGGCTGATAGGATTCTATCAGCCAATCGGAATTAAGGTAGGAATTTTCTGATTGGCTGATGGAATCAGCCAATCAGAATATAGTTCAATCCGATTGGCTGATCCAATCAGCCAATCAGATTGAGCTCGCATTCTATTGGCTGTTCCGATCAGCCAATAGAATGCGAGCTCAATCTGATTGGCTGATTGGATCAGCCAATCGGATTGAACTATATTCTGATTGGCTGATTCCATCAGCCAATCAGAAAATTCCTACCTTAATTCCGATTGGCTGATAGAATCCTATCAGCCAATCGGAATTCGAGGGACGCCATCTTGGATGACGTCCCTTAAAGGAACCGTCATTCGTCGTCTAGTCGTCGGAAGAAGAGGATGGATCCGCGCTGGAGGTCTTCAAGATGGAGCCGGTCGTCATCGGATGGAAGAAGATAGAAGATGCCGCTTGGAGAAGATGTTTGCCGGTCCGGATGTCCTCTTCTTGCCGGATAGGAGGAAGACTTTGGACCCTCTTCTGGACTTCTTCAGTGGATGTCTAGCCCCCGCTTGGGGTGGATGAAGATCTTGGAGCCAGGACGGATCGGTGAACCTGGCATGGTGAAGACAAGGTAGGAAGATCATCAGGGGGGTAGTGTTAGGTTTATTTAAGGGGGGTTTGGGTTAGATTAGGGGTATGTGGGTGGTGGGTTGTAATGTTGGGGGGGGGGTATTGTATGTTTTTTTTTACAGGCAAAAGAGCTGAAATTCTTGGGGCATGCCCCGCAAAGGGCCCTGTTCAGGGCTGGTAAGGTAAAAGAGCTTGTAATATTTGTATTTTAGAATAGGGTAGGGAATTTTTTATTTTGGGGGGCTTTGTTATTTTATTAGGGGGCTTAGAGTAGGTGTAATTAGTTTAAAATTGTTGTAATATTTTTCTTATGTTTGTAAATATTTTATTATTTTCTGTAACTTAGTTCTTTTTTATTTTTTGTACTTTAGATAGTTTATTTAATTTTATTTATTTGTAGCAATTGTGTTTAATTAATTTATTGATAGTGTAGTGTTAGGTTAATTGTAGGTAATTGTAGGTAGTTTATTTAATTATTTTATTGATAGGGTAGTGTTAGGTTTAATTATATCTTAGGTTAGGATTTATTTTACAGGTAAATTTGTAATTATTTTAACTAGGTAACTATTAAATAGTTCTTAACTATTTAATAGCTATTGTACCTGGTTAAAATAATTACAAAGTTGCCTGTAAAATAAATATTAATCCTAAAATAGCTATAATATAATTATAATTTATATTGTAGCTATATTAGGATGTATTTTACAGGTAAGTATTTAGCTTTAAATAGGAATTATTTATTTAATAAGAGTTAATTTATTTCGTTAGATAAAAATTATATTTAACTTAGGGGGGTGTTAGTGTTAGGGTTAGACTTAGCTTTAGGGGTTAATACATTTATTAGAATAGCGGTGAGCTCCGGTCGGCAGATTAGGGGTTAATAATTGAAGGTAGGTGTCGGCGATGTTAGGGAGGGCAGATTAGGGGTTAATACTATTTATGATAGGGTTAGTGAGGCGGATTAGGGGTTAATAACTTTATTATAGTAGCGCTCAGGTCCGCTCGGCAGATTAGGGGTTAATAAGTGTAGGTAGGTGTCGGCGACGTTGTGGGGGGCAGATTAGGGGTTAATAAATATAACATAGGGGTCGGCGATGTTAGGGCAGCAGATTAGGGGTACATAGGGATAACGTAGGTGGCGGCGGTTTACGGAGCGGCAGATTAGGGGTTAAAAGTGTAATGCAGGGGTCAGCGATAGCGGGGGCGGCAGATTAGGGGTTAATAAGTGTAAGGTTAGGGGTGTTTAGACTCGGGGTACATGTTAGGGTGTTAGGTGCAGACGTAGGAAGTGTTTCCCCATAGGAAACAATGGGGCTGCGTTAGGAGCTGAACGCTGCTTTTTTGCAGGTGTTAGGTTTTTTTTCAGCTCAAACAGCCCCATTGTTTCCTATGGGAGAATCGTGCACGAGCACGTTTTTGATGCCGGCCGCGTCCGTAAGCAACTCTGGTATCGAGAGTTGCATTTGCGGTAAAAATGCTCTACGCTCCTTTTTTGGAGCCTAACGCAGCATTTGTTTGAACTCTCGATACCAGAGTTAAATTTATGGTGCGGCCAGAAAAAAACCCGCGGAGCGTTAACAGCCCTTTTACCGCCGAACTCTAAATCTAGGCCTTAGGTTTTTACCTACAGGGAGTGCAGAATTATTAGGCAAGTTGTATTTTTGAGGATTAATTTTATTATTGAACAACAACCATGTTCTCAATGAACCCAAAAAACTCATTAATATCAAAGCTGAATATTTTTGGAAGTAGTTTTTAGTTTGTTTTTAGTTTTAGCTATTTTAGGGGGATATCTGTGTGTGCAGGTGACTATTACTGTGCATAATTATTAGGCAACTTAACAAAAAACAAATATATACCCATTTCAATTATTTATTTTTACCAGTGAAACCAATATAACATCTCAACATTCACAAATATACATTTCTGACATTCAAAAACAAAACAAAAATAAATCGGTGACCAATATAGCCACCTTTCTTTGCAAGGACACTCAAAAGCCTGCCATCCATGGATTCTGTCAGTGTTTTGATCTGTTCACCATCAACATTGCGTGCAGCAGCAACCACAGCCTCCCAGACACTGTTCAGAGAGGTGTACTGTTTTCCCTCCTTGTAAATCTCACATTTGATGATGGACCACAGGTTCTCAATGGGGTTCAGATCAGGTGAACAAGGAGGCCATGTCATTATATTTTCTTCTTTTATACCCTTTCTTGCCAGCCACGCTGTGGAGTACTTGGACGCGTGTGATGGAGCATTGTCCTGCATGAAAATCATGTTTTTCTTGAAGGATGCAGACTTCTTCCTGTACCACTGCTTGAAGAAGGTGTCTTCCAGAAACTGGCAGTAGGACTGGGAGTTGAGCTTGACTCCATCCTCAACCTGAAAAGGCCCCACAAGCTCATCTTTGATGATACCAGCCCAAACCAGTACTCCACCTCCACCTTGCTGGCGTCTGAGTCGGACTGGAGCTCTCTGCCCTTTACCAATCCAGCCACGGGCCCATCCATCTGGCCCATCAAGACTCACTCTCATTTCATCAGTCCATAAAACCTTAGAAAAATCAGTCTTGAGATATTTCTTGGCCCAGTCTTGACGTTTCAGCTTGTGTGTCTTGTTCAGTGGTGGTCGTCTTTCAGCCTTTCTTACCTTGGCCATGTCTCTGAGTATTGCACACCTTGTGCTTTTGGGCACTCCAGTGATGTTGCAGCTCTGAAATATGGCCAAACTGGTGGCAAGTGGCATCTTGGCAGCTGCACACTTGACTTTTCTCAGTTCATGGGCAGTTATTTTGCGCCTTGGTTTTTCCACACGCTTCTTGCGACCCTGTTGATTATTTTGAATTAAACGCTTGATTGTTCGATGATCACGCTTCCGAAGCTTTGCAATTTTAAGAGTGCTGCATCCCTCTGCAAGATATCTCACTATTTTTGACTTTTCTGAGCCTGTCAAGTCTTTCTTTTGACCCATTTTGCCAAAGGAAAGGAAGTTGCCTAATAATTATGCACACCTGATATAGGGTGTTGATGTCATTAGACCACACCCCTTCTCATTACAGAGATGCACATCACCTAATATGCTTAATTGGTAGTAGGCTTTCGAGCCTATACAGCTTGGAGTAAGACAACATGCATAAAGAGGATGATGTGGTCAAAATACTAATTTGCCTAATAATTCTGCACTCCCTGTATAACGGAACTTTAATGGGACATGAAACCTTATTTTTTTTCTTTCATGATTCAGATAGATCATTCAATTTTAAGCAACGTTCTAATTTACTCCTATTATCAATTTTTCTTCGTTCTCTTGATATTTTTAGTTAAAAAGGCAGGAATGTAAGCTTAGGAGCTGGCCTGTTTTTGGTTCCGCACCCTGGGTAGTGCTTGCTGATTGGTGGCTACATTTCTGGGTACACCACTGTTTGTAAGTAGTATTTTGGATTGCACACAAGCAAAAAGCTGCTGGCTTGTAATATGAGCGCTCTAAATAACTATGAGTCGCTTTATAATTGCTTTGGTTAAAATGTTTAACAAATACTGGTAATAGCCGATTGTGTTTTATTGTTTGTGCAAAGCCAAGGGCAAGATAACACACTGTGTGCTGATACCACTTGTAATCTAGGCCATAATACACAAAGACACCAATTAATCTGACTCTTCTGTAGTGAAATGATTCATGATGAGAGTAATTCCCTACTGTACTTATATGTACAGTTAGTGTCATATGGCGGAAAGCATTGCCTTCTGCTCTACGAATATCAGAAAAAACTAGATTAATAACCTGCGATTTATAAGCAGCTGAGACCTAGAATTCAAATAATAATTCCCATGTTTAGTAAAATATAGACTGATTGATGCTAAATAAAATACTCACCTGATGCCATTGCACAGATAAAATGCACTGAATATAATGCTGAAACAACCACAGGCTGAGTTAATGTAATATGTGGGTTGTGGGGGTCAGCAATAATGTATTTTTCACTGGATAATTACTGTATTTTATTATTCAAATGCTGCCAAGATCCATAAAAACTAATAAAAAACGTTGGTAAGATGATTCAGTCTCATAAAAAAGAAACTGCCAGAAATAAGGATGGCCAAGTTTGTTTCAGAAAAAAATACCCAAAAAGTATATATTAATTAAAGGGACAGGAAAGTCATCATTAAACCTTCTTGGAGGTCGATTACAATTCTTTAGAAAAACATATCTAATGATTATCGACATATAAACACTATTAAAGCATATGGGGATGTTTGAAGATTGTGAGATAGTGCATGTCAATTTTAGAGACTTTAAAAAAAATAAAAATAAACTTCAATGATCTAATTTACTTTGTTCTCTTGGTATCCTTTGTTAAAAAAGCATACCTAGGTATGCTCAGGAGTAGCTCTAACTAATCAACCTTGTTTATCTTGCCCTAGTGTTTAGTTCTGACAGTGGGCCAGAAGAGACTTCTTAGGGGCCTATCTAGCAAGCTCCGAATGGAGCTTGACGCCCCGTGTTTCCGGCTCGCCAGAAACAGCAGTTATGAAGCAACGGTCTAAAGACTGCTGCTCCATAATCCTGTCCGCTTTCTCTGAGCAAGCGGACAGGAATCGCCACAATTCAACCCGATCGAGTACGATCGGGTTGATTGACACCCCCTGCTGGCGGACGATTGGCCGCGAGTCTGCAGGGGGCGGCGTTGCACCAGAAGCTCACAAGAGCTGCTGGTGCAATGCTGAATACGGAGAGCATATTACTCTCCACATTCAGCAATGTCTGTCGGACCTGATCCGCACTGTGGGATCAGGTCTGACAGACATTTGATAAATGGGCCTCTACATGTGTAATTTAGAGGCCCTGATGCTCCCTGCTGGGAGAGGAGAATTTCCCTTGTCTAATAAAGGGTCACTCCACCATCTGGTTATCTTGTTACTGATAGGGAATAATTTCAGTTTTCTAACCTGTTAGGCACCTGATTTAGTGTAACAAATAGGAGAGGGCTCTGAAACTGTATTATCATCTCAGCAAGAAAATAATACGCCAAGGAGACCCCTTATTTAAAAGAAAAGAATCTCCTCTTTAAAATTAGCAATAGAGATGTGCATGCTGAGGTTTTTGTGAATGCAGAAGAAGGGAGCCCTTTGTGCCGCTAGGCTATTCTAATTTGCCAAATTTATTCCTCACTAAAATCTGGATTTGCACATATCTTAGCGTGTTGCTGTTGCACAGGAAGGAATTCAGCAATGAAACTTGCCGAGTGGCTTCTTCTGCATTTGGAGGTTCAGGAAACCTCCAAATTCTCATCGCTAATTAGTAGTCCTTTGACCTTGTTAGATACAACACATGGAAGTGCCAATGTTATACCCTATTATATAGCAGGTTAGAAATAATAAAAGGACAAGGGTGCTGCAATTGTGCTCAATTGTAGAAAACTCTCTAGGAAAATGAGCTGTCAGCTCACAGACCAGAAGCTGTCCCTATGGAGTTCATTAAGACTGCTGGTCTTCACGTTCTCTGTAAACTGAGTGCAGCTTCCTCTACAAAGTAATGTAACACAATGAGAAGCAGGAAAATATGAGTTTTAACTTTAAAGTGACGTTAAAGTCAAAATTAAACTTGAATAGTTCAGATAGAGAATAAGGTTTATAGAAAATTTTCATTTTACACCTATAATCAACTTTACTTTGTTGAAAAGCATATGTAGGCAGGCTCAGCAGAAGCAATGCATTATTGGGAGCTAGTTTTCGATTGGTGGCTACTCACATATGCCTCTTTACATTGGCTCACCTGATGTGTTCAGCTAGCTCTGAGTAGTGCATTGCTGCTCTGGGGCTGACTTTAACTATGTGTTTAACCATCTGTCACACTGGCACGGCCAAGCTCTCTTGGGTATGTTTTCCTCTAAAGGAACATAAATATAATTTCTTACATATGTATCAGAAATTAATCAGCACATTGCAAACTATCTGCATATACATAAATGTTTTAAAAACTGTTAATTTGTTAGCATAATATGCATTATTTTGCAGTTAATGGACATAACTTTCGGAAAGCCTTGAGTGCTGTTTATCATATATACTTTGCAGAGACAAATTAGGAACAGTTATAAGATG
The DNA here is from genome assembly GCF_027579735.1 of Bombina bombina. Taxonomy (NCBI): domain Eukaryota; kingdom Metazoa; phylum Chordata; class Amphibia; order Anura; family Bombinatoridae; genus Bombina; species Bombina bombina. The sequence goes on from NC_069506.1 coordinate 257,173,435, forward strand.
GCTACATCTCTTTTATATTTTATAATTGTATTTGGAGGAATAGCCTTTAAAGGTCAGATTGTTTATCCTCTATATGCTTTATTAGTTTGTTGTTTTATATACAATTGTGAAATATTGTAGGTCATTGGCCACATATCAGACCTTATAAGATTAGGTCAATGATGCAGATCGACATTCATTAAAGGGACAGTAAACCTTGCATTGTACTTTCAATATTTATTTTGCCCCCTTTTCAGATAATTTATCTCTTAACATTGTACATTTTCTAATTCTCAGAACTGAAAAAGCACATGGCAGACTTCACATGGCCAACCCTGCTACATATATTTCCATAATAAACTTTAAAGGGATTGCAAAGTCCAAATTAAACTTTCATGACTCAGATAGGGCATGTCATTTTAAACAACTTTATAATTTTACTTTTATCATCAAATTTGCTTTGTTCTTTTGTTATTCTTAGTTGAAAACTAAACCTAGGTAGTCTCATATGCTAATTTCTACGCCCTTGAAGGCAGCCTCTTATCTGAATGCATTTGACAGTTTTTCACAGCTAGAGGGAGTTAGTTTATGTGTTTCATATAGATAACATTGAGCTCACGCACGTAGAGTTATTTAAGAGTCAGCGCTAATTGCCTGAAATGCAAGTCTGTCAAAAGATCTGAGATAAGGGGGAGTCTGCAGAAGCTTAGATGCAAGGTAATTACAGAGGTAAAAAGTATATTTCTATAACAGTGTTGGTTATGCAAAATAATTGCCGTGATTATCCTGGTCAGCTGCAGACTCAAGCGCAAATCTGCTCTTCCACTTAAGGCAAATGGTGAGTGGCGTTTGGCAATTGCAGGAAACAAGATGTTAATTTTGTTTTGAAAATGTTTATATTTTGCTGATGTTATTGTATAGCAACACAAGGAAATGCCTTCTAATTACAGTTTTTTTTACTGTCATTTTAAAAGTATATTTTCAAGTGTACATTTAAATAACATTAATAAGACATTAGAAAAGTTTATTTTTATTCTGTAAACTTACTGATATGAAGGCTATAATGTGCCATGCTATACTATCACTTATTTTGAAACAGTTTTTACAGTTGGATTCACCCAGTCAGGATATACAATGAGAACATTGTATGCTCTTAATTAATTAATTAATCAGTTTGGAAATCAGAGTGAATAGATGATATTGGATAGCACATTATTGTATTTTCATAACAGTTATTTTACTGAACAAGACTTACACGAGAAACGCAAAATAATAATCACTGTATGAACAGCATATAAATCAAAGAATAGGTCAAGTACAATAGGTTTAAGAGTGTAGAATACAGTGACTATTAACCCTTCTAGAAAAACCATTAAGTGTGTTTATTCCTACACAGTATAGCAAATATCCAGTATTTTAAGATTTCTGTTCCTGGAAGACAAGAAAGGATTCATAGCTGTAATGGGCTGTCTTGGGTGGCACTGAATCAAGGTTAATGAAAATTACAGTAAATGAATAATGTGGAAGAGGACTTTCTTTCATTAAAGGGACATTAACCATTAAGGGCTAGATTACAAGTGGAGTGCTAAATATCGCTTGAGCGTAAGCATTATTAGCACTCCATTTTATAATAGCAGCGCATGCTAATGTGCACTGGTATTACAAGCTAGGCAGCATTGCGCTCACGAGCGTGCTTCCCGTTCTGATGCCGTCAGCAAAGGTGATAAGTCGCATTTAGCCACTAATCGGCAAGTGCTACCCAGGTGCTGGGCCAAAAAATGTGCCGGCTCCTAAGCTAACATTCCTTCTTTTCAAATAAAGATACCAAGAGAACAAAGAACAACTGATAATAGGAGTAAATTAGAAAGTTGCTTACAATTGCCTGCTCTACCTGATTCATGAAAGAAAAAAATAAATGGGTTTCATATCCCTTTAAGGAATTAAACACACAGTTATGTGCAAGCAATAGGGCAATAATAAAATGTTTTAAGGCATTAGAGCATTTCCTTTTTTACACAATTATGTCCATGCAATAATGGAATCAATAGCCAAAACTGTGGGTTTATCAGCCTTTCTGCTTAGTCATATCAGAGTATGTCAAATCCTAGGAGCTTTAATGTATACAGAAAATCGCCTGCCTTGACAAATATAACATTTTAGTTTGTATGCGTTTTTCATTAGTTAAAGAGGTCAGTTCAAATAGCAGAGTTAAAATAGCTGGTGGTGAGGACGGAATAATAAAAATATGACTGTAACCACAGATATAGAACTGAACTGTTGACAACTAAGAATATTCAGGAGCATAAATACATAGCTGTGTAGAAGGTCACTCTCTTGTATGTAAACACATACAATGGCAAACACCTTTTTATGTGACGTTTCCCTGACTTGCTGTATAATGCTAATGAGGTTTCCTGTCTGCAGATAGCAATATTTTAAATTCACTGACTTTATTGCAAAGCAGAGGTGAGTATATTAGAACTGTGAAACACTCTGAATAAATGTTCTAGAAACATAAGATAATTACTCAGATTGATATAAGAGAAATTGTCAAGAGTTGATATCTGTCCCAGCCTTGGAAGAGTTGTTTGACAATTCAGCCTTTCTGAAAATAGATTTTTTTTTTTTTTAAATGTAAGCAACCTTTGTTAGCATTTGTAGTTTTAAAAGCCTTTCTAATTCATGTGCCAATCCACATTTCTCCAGTTGGCAGATTAATAAAGGCTAAGTCGTTGAAATTGAAATTTATGTTCCATTTATATGAGGACATGAAAAGCAATAACAAACATGGTCTAACACATTAAACCATTTTATTATTGTGCTACAGCTTGCAAAGAACTGTATGTATAACTCCTGCATGTGGTTAAACACATAGTTAAAGTAAGCTCCAGGCAGGTAATAAACAGCTGGACTGGAACTGAAGATGGCTGGTGAGACAATAAGGGGCAAAATAGGTCCAGTTATGGGTGCCAAGATTTTGCAGAGGCTTCCCTGAACAAGAAGGAAGGGGACGTGTGGGTGGTAACCCACTGGTGTTTTGTGGGCAGAGCTCCAACAGGAGGGGTGGGTCATGGACATGCTCTGGGAGGGGTGTGTTATGGGTGGAGTTGTGTATGGTGATACAATTGAGTCAACAATATCATGCTGATACACTGTGGTTTTTTTTTGTGTCTTACCTTAGATTAAGCTGCATATAGTCTCCTGCACCCCTTTTTATATCATGCAGCAGTAACAGTTAAACATTTTTTTAAAATGAATATTGTTTCTGGCCACTTTGAAATGGCTGCCAAGCTCCGTCCACTGATGGCATCATGAACCGAACTGCATATGGCATCCAATCACAAAAGGCTCACTAGTTGGATTTAACAGAATGTCAATAGTATCCAACAGAGTGCCTAGATGTAGCCCAGATTGTGATTTCAGTGGGTAGAGCTTGGCAGCCATTTCAAAGTGGACAAAAACAATATTCATTTTAAAATAACTTTTTTACTATTCATGCTGTATGATATAGAAAGGGTGCAGGGGGCTATGTGCAGCTTAATCTAAGCTAAGACTTTAAGATGACCAAGGTGTAGTCTGTCCCTTTAACATATTTTGGTTTAAATAAGTATGAGTGTGCTTTAGAATGATACATTGCTGCATTTTGTTTTCTTTTCCTTTTTTTAAAAAACAAGTTAAATTTTACCCAATATAGTGATATATAATCTACATTTCTAAATATCTATAGGTGTAAATAACTTTCTTCAGTCCTTTTTGACTTAGTTAATCTAAGTCATCATAGATGTAAATATAAATATCTGGTCTAGATTCACTAAAGCTATATTTATTCTTTATTGTTGTATGGTCCCTTGGTAATGGGTGGGATAGAAATTTACATATGTATTTAATAGACATATACATGATATCTCGTACAGCCAATGAGATCTGTAGGAAATGTAAAAAAAAATGAAAATCATTACCACATCTAGAAATGGCATTTAGCCATCCTGTTCTAATTTTTGTTCCATTCTCTAATTTTTGTGATTGTAAATTATATTATATTGTTCTTAAATGGGATTTCTGTCGGCATTTGCATCATTTTTATCAAGTATTAACCGTTTGATAACCCAGATTGCTTGCGTGTTTCTTTTTTACCGAAGTCCCAAAAATCGTGTCTTGAATAATCATGATTTACAATACGTAGAACCTTATGTCGCTATATTCTTAAAATGACAGATATTTGGCAAGACAAGACAAATCTTGCTCTGTTTGGAACTTTTGCTTTTATTTTAAACCTTATAAGTTTGGGAACTGCTAAGATCCTGTTGTAGAAGAAGAGATACATGCCCAGTATACCAAACATGCCCATAAACAAATGGAATCCAGATTGTTTAACACTCATCAGAAACACTATTATATCTAATTGCAAAATATGGTCTTCTAAAAGTAGTTACTATCAAGGTTATCAGATGTGGAAAGATTGTGATTTTATATTGAAGAAGTGTATGTATATTATATATATATATATATATATATATATATATATATATATACACACAGTACATACATACATACATACAGTACATACACACACACACACACACACATATATATTATCTTTTTATTTCACACAGGTATTATTAAAAGTAATAAGCTTGCCAGTACATAAACTGTAATGTTAAAATAAATGTAACTGACAACAAATAGATTAATAAATAATTAACAACAAAACTCACAGCCCACCAAGGACTAAAATAAAGCCTCAGATTAATAACGGTATACAGTTTGTTTTTTTCCTTGATGATTACAGTTGCACAGTAGGATACAGCAGTGATTCATAATTTCCGTAAAAGGCTTTTCACATTGAATGAACAGTAAAACACAATTTACTCATTGTGAATTCTAGAATTAACTAATTCTTACATAGAATAATACCTCAATCAATATGTAATAAACTGATTGCTGGATTACTATTAAATAAAACCAAATATGCAAATTATAATTCTAACCAAAACATATCATTTTATTTTTTAATATTATTTGAATTTTGGCCAAATTGGTTGTAATGTGACACCTAGACACATGCATAATTTCTAGAGTTGTGTAATAACATGATACATTTCTGTACCATTTACACAGAGTGTAGAAAATCAATGCTGTGAAGTTACAATAAAATACAGTGTGACACATTATTTTGAGGGTATTCTCCAGAGTAAACTATGAATAGGATTAAGGAAAATATAAGACACCAATTGCTTTGTTGAATGATGTATGTAAACATACTTTTTAATAAAACAATTTTAAATGGGTGAGGGCTGTATTCACTATAGAAAAAGGATTAACATGTTTTGAAAAATATTGTAAAATAAATATTAACGTCAAATATAATTGTTCAGGGGAAATCAATTTAGTGACTATCTTTCTGTGAAAGCACTGTTAGTGACTTCATTGAAGATGTGAATATAAAATATATTTAAAGTAATATGCAGATGTCTTGCAACTATAATTACAATTTTTTTCAAGGTGTCAATCAATGAAAGCAAGTTTACTTGATGTTCTGTGTGTATGTCAAAGTAACTAAACTCCTTTCAATCATACACCAACACATCTTATTCCCATGCCTCACAATATTAGTGGCTGGGTATTAGGCACTCAGGAGGTTGATGAGAGCCCATCACCAATTTGTGGGTGGGGCTGTGTTGGGAGGGGTGGGATCGTGGGCAACATTGTGGGTGTGTCTGGGTGATCTTTTGGTGTGTCTGGATAATTTGTGGGTGTGTCTGAGTATTCTCTGGGTGGGGCTAAGGAAAATTCTGCAAATTATGGACATATGACTGTGTCAGAGGGAAAGCAGGACAGAGCTCAGAATCAGGTACTATCCCTCTGACATAGGGACAGTTGGGAGATCTGCATTTTATAGTTCTATATGACTATTTGAGTCTAAACTAGAATGTCCCTATAAAAGGGGCATCATGGGGGGAAGGGGGGCACAGCCCCCCAACATAATAGCTGGCCCCCATGTGCCTCCTAAAAGGTGTTAATCATTAATCCCTCTCTTCCACTAGCAAAAAGCTGATATGACATGTCTGACTGCACTTACACCCATCCACTGACCCTGCCAGTGACATATATGATCCCACCCTCCTATCACAGCCCCACCACTGGTGGCCTTTCTAGAAGTGCCCCCACTATATTATTTCTGGAGATCACACTGCCTTATAAGGGAAGACACACTGCTATAGTGTTTTAATGGATATTCAAATGCACAATTGCAAAAAGCATGAGCAAGAATTCACAGTATACATATAGGAGTCTGTGATTGGCTGATGGCTGTCACATGATAAAGGTAAATTAAATGATACTGAAATTCTTTAGAAAAAAAATGTATTGCTTGTTTGAAATTAAAAGTGTTATTGCATCGTCTTTGTCATTATGCAGTTGTTAATTATGGTTCTTTAAATGCTCTTATTCTTTACAAAATATTATTTTAACACTCATGTCCCTTGCAGAAAGATCCAAAAATTAAAAAAATTATTGTTTTGTACATGACCCATCACAGATATAACTGCCATGTATTTTGAGTTCACTTGCTGTTTGTATTCTACACATATTCAGAATAATGGTGATGTTATGGTAGATGTTGCTGGCAGCACTTGTGTATGTGTGGACGTTAGGCACACTTGTGTATTGTGGGAATAAGATACACTTGTATATTGTGGAAGTCAGGTACACTTGTGTATGTGTGGAAGTAGGAGCACTTGTGTATGTGTGAAAGTCAGGCACACTTGTGTATGTGTGGAAGTCAGGCACACTTGTGTATGTGTGGAAGTCAGGACCACTTGTGTATGTGTGGAAGTCGGGCGCACTTGTGTATGTGTGGAAGTCAGGCTCACTTGTGTATGTGTGGAAGTCAGGCTCACTTGTGTATTGTAGAAGTCAGGTACACTTGTGTATTGTGGAAGTCAGGTACATTTGCGTATGTGTGGAAGTCAGGAGCACTTGTGTATGTGTGGAAGTCAGGAGTACTTGTGTATGTGTGGAAGTCAGGTGCTCTTGTGTATGTGTGGAAGTCAGGTACACTTATGTATGTGTGGAAGTCAGACGGACTTGTGTATGTGTGGAATTCAGGCGCACTTGTGTATGTGTGGAAGTCAGGCACACTTGTGTATTGTGGTAGATGTTGCTGGCAGCACTTGTGTATGTGTGGAAGTCAGGCACACTTGTGTATGTGTGGAAGTCAGGCACACTTGTGTATGTGTGGAAGTCAGGCACACTTGTGTATGTGTGGAAGTCAGGTACACTTGTGTATGTGTGGAAGTCAGGTACACTTGTGTATGTGTGGAAGTCAGGCACACTTGTGTATGTGTGGAAGTCAGGCTCACTTGTGTATGTGTGGAAGTCAGGCTCACTTGTGTATGTGTGGAAGTCAGGCTCACTTGTTTATGTGTGGAAGTCAGGTACACTTGTGTATGTGTGGAAGTCAGGTACACTTGTGTATGTGTGGAAGTCAGGCACACTTGTGTATGTGTGGAAGTCAGGCTCACTTGTGTATGTGTGGAAGTCAGGCTCACTTGTGTATGTGTGGAAGTCAGGCTCACTTGTGTATGTGTGGAAGTCAGGCTCACTTGTGTATGTGTGGAAGTCAGGAGCACTTGTGTATGTGTGGAAGTCAGGAGCACTTGTGTATGTGTGGAAGTCAGGTGCACTTGTGTATGTGTGGAAGTCAGGCGCACTTGTGTATGTGTGGAAGTCAGGCATGCATTTACACAGTAGGTGGCAGAATCTAGGCATATCGTGTAAATGTTAAAATTCTAAAATTACAGATTATAAAATAAGCTCTTTTGTAAAGTATATTGCAAAAATGATTCAAACTGTAGTGAAGATGCACAGCTGTGCATTTCAAATGTGGGTTTTAAGTCCCACTAATCAGTCATCTTTACAGAAGACAAATATATTTGCTAAAAAATTAAGGGGTCAATCACAATCCTTTAGAAACATTTAGATTTTCTACCAAAAATCACCATTATATAGGATTTTTATAAATTAATCATTTTGATAACTTTATTTTTTTTTATAATTGAGATTGACTCCTATGTACTGGGGGCTTAAAATAAATTTGAAGTAAGTCTTTGATTAATTGAAGATTTATTATTGAAGAAAAAAATATTTTATTTGAAGGTTGAATCAGTCTTCATTTCTGCAATCTCTGATTACAAATCTGAAACATAATTAAATAGCTGTAATGCATACGAGATTGCAAGAGATGCAAAATTAGCCTAGTGTTCGAGAATATAAAATATCTGACTGAAAGGGATACTTTTATTCCATGCAACAAGTGCAAGAATCTACATAGATGTAACATTCTGTTGCAGATTTTATGAATTATAAAAGAAATGTGTTATCAAGTGGTTAAAAGACATTACAGCAATGAGATCGGGATATAGGTGATAAAAACTGACATCCCCAAATAATCTGAACTGCTGAATATCTGCTATTTCTATTTTACATAGATTGACAGCTATATTAATAGACAGATAATAGATGGATAGATATCTAGATAGGTAATAGATTTATTATAGATAAATGGGTGGATACAGGTATACCTCACTTTACAGCGTTCCACTAATACAGCTATTTGTGGAGCTGAAGTTCAACCTCCAAGGATTTAGAAACAGTGCTGTAATCATTGTGAGATTGTGAGAAAAGTGACTGGCGCCATTTTGTTATGCACAGTTCACTCTATTTACAGCGCAATCTGTGTCTCCGTGCTATAGTCTGGCAAATTTTACTACAGTAATTGTCACTATTTTACAGGTACAGTATTTATTGAATACTAATTGAATTCTGTGCTAGTGTTAAAGGGATAGTAAAGACCAAATTAAACTTTCATGATTTAGACAGGGCATAACATTTTAAACAACTTTCTAATTTACTTTTATCATCAAATTTGCTTTGTTCCCTTGTTATTCTTAGTTTAAGGCTAATACTAGGTAGGCTCATATGCTTATTTCTAAGCCCTTGAAGGCCACCTCTAATTTGAATGCATTTGACATTTTTTCACAGCTAGAGGGCGTTAGTGCATGTATTTCATATAGATAACATTGTGCACATGCACGTGAAGTTATTTAAGAGTCAGCACTAATTGCTTGAAGTGCAAGTCTGTCAAAAGATCTGAGATTAGGAGGCAGTCAGCAGAAGCTTAGATACAAGGTAATTACAGAGGTAAAAAGTATATTTCTATAACAGTTTTGGTTATGCAAAACTGGGGAATGGTAAATAAAGATATTATCTATCTTTTTGGTGTTTACTATCCCTTTAAACTAAAGATAGCATGTTTGCACCCCTATTATAAGTTAGTTCAAACATGTTTTCAAGTTTTTAAACACACTGGCAAGTGAAAAGAAAGCTAAAACCGCCTTGTTTCACTTTACAGCAGGGCTAACCTAACCCGCTGTATGAGCGGGGTATACCTGTACATAGGTAATAGATAGATGGAAGATAGATGGATGAGTGGATGGATAAATAGCAAATTAATTATTTGATCCTGATAAAATCAGAAGATTTCTAACATTGGAACTTAAATTGAAATCACACGGTGTTAGATATGGATTATGTCTAAGTTTAAAGGGATAGGAAACCTAATGGAATTGTTTTGTGATTCAGACAGAGCATGCAATTAAAAAAAAAGTTATATTATCAAATTTGCTTAGTTCTCTTTGGTATTCTTTGTTGAAGAGATGCCTATGTAGGTATATGGAACACTACATGGCAATAAATAGTGCTGTCATCTAGTGCTCTTGCAAATGAATGCCATTTTTGCAAAACTGCTGCCATAGTGCTCCAGACACGTGCATGTTTCTGATTTAAAGGGATGTTTCTGATTTAACCCCTTAATGACCGGACCATTTTTCAGTTTTCTTACCCTTAAAGGGACAGTATACACTCATTTTCATATAACTGCATGTAATAGACACTACTATAAATAATAAGATGCACAGATACTGATATAAAAATCCAGTATAAAACTGTTTAAAAACTTACTTAGAAGCTGTCAGTTTGGCTCTGTTGAAAAGGTAGCTGGAAAGCCCACTGCAAGTGGGAAATAAGACACCCCCCCCTCCCCCTTCTTTTGCATATGAAAAGACCCTTTACACAAACAGGAGCAAGCTGGAGTAGGTAGTCGAGCGTATTCACATAAAACTTTGGGGCTTGGTTAGGAGTCTGAAAATCAGAGCAATGTTATTTAAAAATAAGCAAAACTATACATTAATTTAAAAAAAAAAAACGTTATGGGCTATATAAATAGATTACCTACAAAACATTTATGCAAAGAAAAAATGAGTGTATAATGTCCCTTTAATGACAATGGCTATTTTTAAATTTCTGCAGTGTTTGTGTTTAGCTGTAATTTTCCTCTTACTCATTTACTGTACCCACACATATTATATACCGTTTTTCTCGCCATTAAATGGACTTTCTAAAGATACCATTTTTTTCATCACATCTTATAATTTAATATAAAAAATATATAAAATATGAGGAAAAAATGGAAAAAAACACTTTTTCTAACTTTGACCTCCAAAATCTGTTACACATCTACAACCACCAAAAAACACCCATGCTAAATAGTTTCTAAATTTTGTCCTGAGTTTAGAAATACCCAATGGTTACATGTTGTTTGCTTTTTTTGCAAGTTATAGGGCAATAAGTACAAGTAGAACTTTGCTATTTCCAAACCACTTTTTTTCAAAATTAGCGCTAGTTACATTGGAACACTGATATCTGTCCGGAATCCCTGAATATCCCTTGACATGTATATATTTTTTTTTAGAAGACAACCCAAAGTATTGATTTATGCCCATTTTGGTATATTTCATGCCACCATTTCACTGCCAAATGCGAGCAAATAAAAAAAATTGTTCACTTTTTCACAAATTTTGTCACAAACTTTAGGTTTCTCACTGAAATTATTTACAAACAGTTTGTGCAATTATGGCACAAATGGTTGTAAATGCTTCTCTGGGATCCCCTTTGTTCAGAAATAGCAGACATATATGGCTTTGGCGTTGCTTTTTGGTAATTAGAAGGCCGCTAAATGCAGCTGCGCACCACACGTGTATTATGCCCAGCAGTGAAGGGGTTAATTAGGGATCTTGTAGGGACCTTGAAGGGTTAATTTTAGCTTTAGTGTAGTGTAGTAGACAACCCAAAGTATTGATCTAGGCCCATTTTGGTATATTTCATGCCACCATTTCACCGCCAAATGCGAGCAAATAAAAAAAAAAGTGACATTTTTCACAATTTTAGGTTTCTCACTTAAATTATTTACAAACAGCTTGTGCAATTATGGTACAAATGGTTGTAAATGCTTCTCTGGGATCTCCTTTGTTCAGAAATAGCAGACATATATGGCTTTGGCGTTGCTTTTTGGCAATTAGGAGGCCGCTAAATGCTGCTGCGCACCACACTTGTATTAAGCCCAGCAGTGAAGGGGTTAATTAGGTAGCTTGTAGAGAGCTTGCAGGGTTAATTTTAGCTTTAGTGTAGAGATTAGCCTCCCACCTGACACATCCCACCCCCTGATCCCTCCCAGACAGCTCTCTTCCCTCCCCCACCCCACAATTGTCCCCGCCATCTTAAGTACTGGCAGAAAGTCTGCCAGTACTAAAATAAAAGGTGTTTTTTTTTTTTTTTTTTTTTTTTTAATTATTCAGCTGTGATGGACCCCTGCCTTAACCCCCAACCTCCCTGATCCCCCCCAAACACCTCTCTAACCCTCCCCACCTACCTAATTGCCACCATCTTGGGTACTGGCAGCTGTCTGCCAGTACCCAGTTTTCCCCAAAAAATAAAGTGTTTTTTTTTTTATTTTTAAATGTTTTTTTTTCCATTTTTTCTGTAGTGTAGCTGCCCCCCCCCAGTACCCCCACCCCCCTAACCCTACCAGATCCTATTATTATTAAAAAAAATTTACTGTTTGCTGCCCCCCTCCCTCTTACCAAAATTCATTGGTGGCAGTGCCAGTGATTGCTGCTCGCGCGCGCGCGCACACACACACAGGCACGCGCGCGCGTGCACGCAGCCCCCCCCGCACGCTCCCGGCATCCGGCGTGCACAATGCACTTGAAGGAACCGGATGCCGGGTAGCGATGGGCCGCCCACCCTCCTCCCTGTAAGCTCCCACCCACCAACGAACGGCCCCATCGCTACCGGTGCAGAGAGGGCCACAGAGTGGCTCTCTCTGCATCGGATGCTTTTTAAAGGGTATTGCAGGATGCCTCAATATCGAGGCATCACTGCAATACCCTGAGAGCTGCTGGAAGCGATTGCGATCGCTTCCAGCACTCTCTTAGACAACTGACGTACCAGGTACGTCCATTGTCACTAACTGCAAGTTTTTGAAGGACGTACCTGGTACGTCAGTTGTCATTAAGGGGTTAAAGGGATACTAAACCCAATTTTTTTTCTTTCATGATTCAGATAGAGCATGAGATTTTAAGCAACTTTCTAATTTACTTCTATTATCAATTTTCCTTTGTTCTCATGCTATCTTGATTTGAAAAAGCAGTACTGTAAGCTTTAGAGCCAGACCATTTTTTGTTCAGCACCTGGGTAGCACTTGCTGATTTGTGGCTAAATGTAGCAAACCAATCAGCAAGCTCTACCAAGGTGCTGCTGAACTGAAATGGGCCGGCTCCTAACCTTTTATTACTGCTTTTTCAAATCAAGATAACAAGAGAACACATAAAAATTGACAATAGGAGTAAATTAGAAATTTGCTTAAAATTGCTTGATCTATCTGAATCATGAAAGAAACAAAAGTTGCAGTGACAGTGAAGTAATTAAAACCCTAATACTAATCCAGTGTGCTAATTAGATTCAGGCTGATTTAGCAGCTATATACTAAATGGTATCACAAGCATTGCACACACATTGTAATAGTAAATTATCACTTATTTCCATGCATTCAATTCAAGACATTGAAGGAAAAACATTATTTTATTTTAAAAGAAGAAATCATTATACAATCATGAAATTAAAATAAAGCTAATGATTGGCAGGCATTGCTAAACGCATATATAAGTTATATGTAAATGAATCTGACTGACAAACTACTGACAATTATAAATGTGTATCTTCATCAACACTTGAGTATGATGACTCCATTCTGCAGCTACTTAATATATATTGCTTATTATTGCCAATATGTAACTACTTATTTTATTGCTTATTATTGCCATACTAATCGGTTTGTGTAGCCCATCTTTATCTTTCTTATATCAAAACAATCTGCTGCTTTATTCACAACAGAAAAATGACAAACACTTTTACACACAGTTACCCAATTAGCTATTAGGTAAATAAATAAATAAATACATACATAAAAGCAGCATCTAAAGTGAATAAAAGTGCAGGTATGTTTTAGCAATAATTGTTACATTTTTCATAGTCCTTTGCTTTGTCATTGGTCTATGCTGCTTTTTATGATGGGAGATTTAACTTAAAGGCATATGAAACCCATTTTTTATGTTACACACTAGACTTTCATATGTTCACAGTTTTTACTTTAATGGGATAAAAAAAAAACATTTTTTTTCATGATTCAGATAAAGCATGCAATTTTAAGCAACTTTCTAATTTACCCCTTTTATCAATTTGTCTTTGTTTTCTCAGTATCTTTATTTGAACAGCAGGAATGTAAGCTTATGAGCCAGACCATTTTTGGTTCAGAATCCTGGGTAGCACCTGCTGATTGGTGGCTAAATGTAGAAAAATTCTATACCAAAATTTTTTATTGTTTTAAAAGATAGATAATCTCTTTATTACCCATTCCTCAGTTTTGCATAACCAACACAATTATATTTATATACTTTTTACCTCTGTGATAATCTTGTATCTAAGCCTCTGCAAACTGCCCCTTTATTACAGTTCTTTTGACAGACTTGCAGTTTAGCCAATCAGTGCTGGCTCCCAGGTAACTTCACGTGCATGAGCACAGTGTTATCTATATGAAACACATGAACTAACACCCTCTAGTGGTGAAAAACTGTTAAAATGCATTCTGAAAAGAGGTGGGCTTCAAGGTCTAAGAAATTAGCATATGAACCTCCTAGGTTAAAGGGACATTCAACACTCCACATAACATTAATCTATGTTAAAAAACTAAAACTCAAGATCAAGCTGCAACGTGCCCCCTTTCTCTTACTTCCTTCCTTCACCTTTGAATCGTCTACAATAACTTCTAAATTTGTGTGCTAATATGGCTTCATAACTCCCCCCACCGTGACGTATTGAGCTTCTTTTTCAAACGACCAGCTAATGATATCCCATTCCTCGGACTGCAATTCAAAGCATGTTCACGGCCCTTAGCGCATGCGCATTAACCTAGGAGCCCTAAAAGCGGAACCTTAATAAGCAACTTGGTTTCCGTTCCGCTATACGGTTAGGGGTATTACCTAATATAACGAAATACAGTACAATGAATAATCTAAGCGGAACGGAAACCAAGTATTGCTTATTAAGGTTCCGCTTTTAGGGTTCCTAGGTTAACGCGCATGCGCTAAGGCCTGTGAACGCTCTTTGAATTGAAGTCCGCGAAATGGGATATCATTGGCATCTAGTTTCAAGAAGAACCTCAATACGTCACGGTGGGGGGAGTTAGGCAGCCATATTAGCACAGAAATATAGAAGATAACGTAGACGATTCAGCGGTGAAAGAAGGAAGTAAGAGAAAGGGGGCACGTTGCAGCTTGATTTTGAGTTTTAGTTTTTTAACATAGATTAATGTTAGGTGGAGTGTTGAATGTCCCTTTAAGCTTTTAACTAAGAATACCAAGAGAACAAAGCAAAATTGTTGATAAAAGTAAATTGGAAAATTGTTTAAAATTACATGCCCTATCTGAATCATAAAAGTTTATTTTGGACTAGACTGTCCCTTTAATAATCTGAGTAAATTAGAAAGTTGCTTAAAATTGTCTGCTCTATCTGAATCATGGAAGAGAAAAATTGTAGAGTAAAAACTGAACATATGATAGTCTAGTGTGTAATGTAACCTACCAACTTCTAAATCGGTCCCAGTCTACAAAAATGGGACAAAATAATACAGAACAAAGTATTCATTAAAAATACATATCTCACTAACTGCAGCTTCTAAATTGTACATTTCCCTGATCTGCCTGAGATTAGGTCACTGCATCATTTTGCAATCTCTTTTAGTAACTGAAATGTGTCTTCCTTCTTTCATCCCCACATCATTTTAATTAGTATATTACTGATCTCATAACACACATGGCAATTACAATGTGAATCATGACTGTTCATGTTATACATATCCTAACAGCAAACTTTGCACTTTCATAAAAAAACAACACTTGCCCCTGCTTAATAGTTATATTATTATACACATTTATTAAACAAAACTATTCAACACAATAGTTCAAACAAAATCAGGACATATTTAAATGGAAATTAAACACTATTAAAAGACAAAATATATCGATCTATCATCTATCTATCGATCTATCTATCATCTATCTACCTAGAACACTGATTACAAATATAAATTATACATTTTGTTAATTTAAAATGCTCCCATACCAACCTTACACTGGCAGTTTATTACAGAGCAGGATATTTGGTGATGTTAAAGTGATGTTAATGTGCAGACTATATATTTTAACCCATGTATTGCTATAGTGAAATATACAGTTTGTATTGCTCTTTTTGTGGTAATTACATGGTTATGCAAGTATTTCTATAAACCTATATCTATATTGCTATGTTTAAAATTGTATTTGGGGTAACTCTGATTGGAGCAATAACTTGTGTGTTTTGTCTAACAACCCAGATCCCCTATATACACCCTGTAACATGTTCCTTACCGCCAGGATTATTTGCCAAGCTCATGCTGGTACCGGTGATTGTGTGGCATTATCCTCTGAGCTCTGCTCATCAAGATAGTGAAATAGCAAAGAAAGTCCAAGTGAAATAGCAGCTGAGAAATCCAAACTGATGTGAGAACACTGAGCAGAATGTGCTTCCCAGAGCCTCACTGCTTGGGAGTGAGGAGGAGCCGAGAGGGATGCAGATTGAAGGCATCAGTGCATCTCACTGGGCAGAGGAGATGGGAGGGAAGACGTGTAAGAATGGGGAATTTAAACATGTAAAGAGAAAGGAGGGAGATGCTATCCAGGATAGGAGAGCAGGGGAATTAGGACACTTGAGCATCAACTAGGACAGGAGGGCATGTTGCTGTCATAGGAAGAGAGATAGATAAAAAAAAAAGATTGGGATCTCTTGTTACAGGAGGAAATCTAGTGACACACATGGGACAGAACAAATTATAGTGTTGTATTGATAAAGAATAGTGTGAGCTAATAAAGGGAGATGCTGGTGTGTGAGATTAGTTTATATGAGATTGTCTTATATATAAATGAGTATATGGGACATGTAATTATTATAAAGGGTGTGCAACTATGTTAGTAATGTTAGTATATGAGGTTAACAGGTGGATATATGGCACAAGTAATGGAACAATGCCCATGGAACCATAGAGGATGTAATTAAAATATTTACAGGAGGGACATGGTAGTACTGCAGCTCCAGTGTATAAATCTGTGTCACTGAAAGCCACATGCTAGACAATATCCTGAGATAGGGGGTGTGCTACAGGGAAAGCAGGGCTTCGGGGAATAGGTTGGTTTTTGGGATTAATGTGCAATTTATTAATTTTAACCTGCCTCTATATATTATATAATGCTTATTAGATTTGCATTCTGATTCAGATGAACATAAAACACAACAAATATATGTATTTAAAGCAAAACAAAGAGTTGTTCACTTCACAGCGCTGATCTCACAATATATAGTGTACTGTTTCAATACACCTAATGTAACAAAAATTATTGCATGAATGTATTGAACAATAATTCCTACAAAGCGCACATTGCTACAATGTATATATACACTAGATAGGAAATGACACGTCTAATTTAAATATTAACAACTGTTATTTCAATATTGCAGTGGATAATGATGAGAGATTATATAGTTCCCAAATATGTTGATCGAGTCTTAAATAAGCAAGGGTGTTCTATCTTCAAAAATGAACGTTCAGCAATGCAGACATAGAATTACAACAATCCCAAATGGTTTCACAGGCTACTCACAATGGGTGACCTCAATCATATGAGGTAAGGAAAGGGGCGTTGTTGATGTGCCAGGCCCCAGCACTGATCCTCCAGTAGCAAGCTTGTGATCCTGTGTGTTGTCCCGGATAGATTTTCTGTTTGTCAGTTGGAGCCACAGAGCGTAGTTTATTTCAATTCTCTCCACTTCCCGGGTTCTCCAATGTTGTTGTCAGCAGCCGTTCTATGTTTCTTTGATAACTCCAACGTATTATATAGAGGAAACAAACACGGCACATAGCATAATACTGTTTAAATGGTAACACGAATTTATTTACAGCACAAGAATGATACTCACAAACGAAACCTCAGTTTGTATGAGGTATCAATATAGCATCTCAATAAAAGGACCGTCGTCCCACACTGTGATAAAAGTTTCCACTTCAGTAATAAGTGGTGTACATAAAATAGTCTTTAAGGATGAGCAGCCAGATTCAACATAGTATTATGCTATGTGCCGTGTTTGTTTCCTCTATATAATACGTTGGAGTTATCAAAGAAACATAGAACGGCTGCTGACAACAACATTGGAGAACCCGGGAAGTGGAGAGAATTGAAATAAACTACGCTCTGTGGCTCCAACTGACAAACAGAAAATCTATCCGGGACAACACACAGGATCACAAGCTTGCTACTGGAGGATCAGTGCTGGGGCCTGGCACATCAACAACGCCCGTTCCTTACCTCATATGATTGAGGTCACCCATTGTGAGTAGCCTGTGAAACCATTTGGGATTGTTGTAATTCTATGTCTGCATTGCTGAACGTTCATTTTTGAAGATAGAACACCCTTGCTTATTTAAGACTCGATCAACATATTTGGGAACTATATAATCTCTCATCATTATCCACTGCAATATTGAAATAACAGTTGTTAATATTTAAATTAGACGGGTCATTTCCTATCTAGTGTATATATACATTGTAGCAATGTGCGCTTTGTAGGAATTATTGTTCAATGCATTCATGCAATCATTTTTGTTACATTAGGTGTATTGAAACAGTACACTATATATTGTGAGATCAGCGCTGTGAAGTGAACAACTCTTTGTTTTGCTTTATACTAACACGGTCTGTTCACCTGTAAGGGTAGTGTGACCATACTTCTCCGTTCACTCCAGCAGCTTATCTCGTACAGGTGGTAATATATTCTTTGCGCCTCCAGTGTGGCCTACACCTAGGTGTAGCTCACATCACGAAAACCCTTTTCTTCTGAAATATATGTATTTGTCTGTGAATGATAAATAAAAAGAACATTAGCAAAAAAGGGAACAAATACATGTGACAAAAATGTAGTTGATTTGTCCTTTTGGAAAAAAAATGGTTACTCTAAAGATGGGAAAGTCTTTTCTGCAGATGGGAAAGGCTTCAAATGTACAGTTTTACACTATTCAATAGCAAAGCAAACCAGCGGTGCCCTTTTCAGTAGATTGATTCCAGTGTCAGAAAGTATATAAGCTTCACTTTTGTTTTTGACAGTTCTGACCTCGTTAAAAAATAAATTTAAGAAAACATTTTGTGCTGCTGCTGGGTTGTAGCAGTAGCACTATCTACTACTTATTTTATGTTTATGTAAGTTTATGCTGCTGTCCAGCTGCTCCTCTGCTGCCCTGAAAACCTTCCCCATAAGAAATAGATGAAGAAAAGATTTTCGTTAACAGACAGATTCTCTAACAACCCCAGGAACAAATATTGGACACAACTTATGATATTTTTTTTTTGACTGTGCACATGTCTAAGGATTATATTACATTCACTTCTTGTCACCCAGCGGTGTTCACATGCAACAAAGGGGTTCACATGCAACAAAGGGGTGTACCTCTTCCCAGATGAAATAGGGATTTATCCATACCTATAACAGTTCCAGTTTGTAAAGAGCCTGATTCTCATTTCTGCCACAAAACTAATGAAGGGAATGGAGGATTTAAACAATGCAGAGAGATTGGCTAAACTGAATCGGTTTACTCTATAAAAAAAAGTGCTTGAGAGGTGATATGATGACATTTTATAAATATAGTCAAGGCCCATATACAGAGCTGGCGGAAGAACTGTTTATTCTAAGGCAGTTGTTTGTGAGGCTAGGTCTCATTTTAAAAGGGACATTAAACACATTGCAATAACAAGGCATTTCTGTTGTGCTGCTAAAGAATAACATATCAGTCGAGTCTTAACATGTTCAAAACACATTAACATCATTTTTTTTGCTATTATTTATCAGCGGCCAAACTCCTCCCACCATTTGCTTTATTTGGAGATGCCAATCTGGGCTTTAGTCATCAGACAACAAGGCTAGTCACTGACATAAAGTTAGTGTAACAAGCATTTATTTGCAGTTGCTATCTAATAAAGCCAATTAGGGACAGAGGTCTAGCAGAGTTAGCCTTGAGAAGTCAGCAGGTGCAATATATTTTCATTATTTATTTTGCTCCCTTTACATATAATTTTCAGAGCTAAATTACATGTAAAGGGAGCAAAAAAAATAATGAAAATATATGCAAAGTTGTTTCACTATGCATAGCTTATATAAAAATCTCAAGGTGTTTACTGTCCCTTTAAGGATAGAGGAAAGGACATTTTGGTAATTAGAATGCCTAGGGAAAATCTAATAAATTGCAATAAATCTCAGTAACTTTCTTGAAGACTGATAAACTGTACATAATACACAAGATCATGTTGTTCACTGATCATTTGTTATTTATTTTACTATGTTCAGTCCCATATGAATAAAAAATCAAAACAGAGTTAAAGGACCAGTAAACACAGTAGATGTGCATAGTCAACAAATGCAAGACAATGCACTAGCACTTAGTCGGAACTTCAAAAGAGTAGTAGATTTTTTTTTCTGAGAATGTTATGTCTATTTCCACACCCCCTGTACCATGTGACAGCCATCAGCCAATCACAAATTCATACATGTACCATGTGACAGCCATCAGTCAATCACAAATGCATACATGTACCATGTGACGACCATCAGCCAATCTCAAATGCATATACGTCTATTCTGTGAATTCTTGCACATGCTCAGTAGGAGCTGGTGACTCAAAAAGTTTAAATATAAAAAGACTGTGCACATTATGTTAATGGAAGTAAATTGTAAAGTTGTTTAAAATTGCATGTTCTATCTGAATAGTTTAATTTTGATTTGAGTGTCCCTTTAAGTGTCCCACACTATTTTCAGGACAATTCCATGCATCATCAAACTGTCCTTTCTTCTTTTTTTCCATGTGTTATTACCTTTTTTAAAGCAACTTACTATCACCCAAATTTTGCCCCATAATGCCCAAAGTCCATCCTGATTACATGCTCTCTAATCTTTGGCAAAGCAATAAGGACTATTATTTCTGCCCATTTGTTAAAAATAACATGTGTCAACTCTACTTGTTCAGTCTAAACACATTTCAAATTTGTGAGCAACATTCCACGTTTATTTATGCAAAGAAAATGTTAATTGTATCTTTATCAAGAAAAAAAACATTTGATTATCAAATCTAGCAATGGAATATTAAACTATTAACATTAAAGTTGTGATCATCATCAAGATCAATGTAAGTCTATGGGAGTAAATATTAAAGGAACAGTCTAGTCAAAACTAAATGTTAATGATGCAGACAGGGTATGCAATTTAAATTACTTTCCGATTTACTTTTATTATCAAATTTGCTTTTTTCCCTTGGTATTCTTTGTTGAAAGCTAAACCTAGGTAGGCTTATATGACTAAAATATTAGATTTTTAGATTTGTCTCTCCGCTCCCTGCTTGCTAACGTCCATTTCCAGTGAGCTCCATTACTTTCTAGGGGAGACATATCACAACTTTCCTGGTTATCCGCTTTTTTTTATAGAATTCCCTGAGGGCATCTCCTGTGGGTATTGGCATGGAAAACCATGTCTGACCTAGCAAAGTTTATAGAATCTGGCCCTTGGTGTCAATGAAGATGATCTGTCCATGCATAGTGGGTGCTGTAGTTTCTCTAAGACATGGGAGCACTCCCCAATTATTTCTAAAGGGCCAGCACAACTTCACACTGGCCATGCCGGCTTCTGCACAATTTGTAAAAAGTGGTTCGGCAGGAGGGGCTGGCAGCAGAATTAAGTATAGGTATTGTCTGTTTATTTATTTAAAATATGTGTGCTGCATATTTTAAAGAGATAAAATTGGCATTAACATCTATTGAGTGTAAAGAAGCTTTATCAGCTTTGCAGCAGACTTACATTTACTATAAGTTTCAATTTAATATTAAAATATTACATTCACATATTACATTTGATATTTACATTTTATATTTGAAATTAGAGTATTAATATTTGGTATTTGAATGTTAACAATTGTTGTATATAAATATTTAAATGGCAAAGCAATATTTAGTTGTTGTGTTCTTATACCAGTTCCTGTGCTATGGTTTCAACATATTGTGTAGAATTCTATATAAGTGTATCTCTTTAAGGGGAGCCAGGCTAGTCTATAGTATATCTCTGATATTGTTCAGTTACTAATTTGCTTGCTGCGCCTGCCATTACTTTTACAATCATAAGAAGGGTTTGTAAACCTGCTGTGCTAACATACAACAGCTGTAATATTAGATAAAGACACAACATGTTTTTGTATCGCTGATTAACCCATTAGGTGCCTTATTGCTAATCTGTAGTACATTGGTGGTGTCCTCTGCTTGCCTTAAGGTAAATGAAAACAGCAGGAGTTTAAACACTTTTTATGAAATGAAGTAAGCGATATAATAGCATGGTCACTGTGACCGAGCCTCTTCCTTTTAATGCTATTCTCTCTCTCACACACTGAATGCTTTATTGATCTCTTTAAGATAACAGACAAAAACTAAAATATTACTAAAAAAGAAATCAATACAAAACCTAAAATTTCACTTTAACCTCCAGGCTTGTGTAAAATGGCACAAACAGCAGGAGGCATCTTTAGAATGGAAATTGCCTTTGTTGTATTGTGTCATATATAGATCTCTGTTATCTTATGTTTTATTTATAGCTTACACATTTTATGCACACTTATACTGTACTGACTGCACTTGCACACACTGTATACCAAATATATTCCAGATTTAAGGAAACTTTCATCTTTTAGTGCTTGCTTGGTTACAGTAGCAATAAAGCAATGAAGTCCAAAGGGTTAATATTAATACACCATTTTTTTATCAACACATGAGATTTGCATAATCAACAAATGCAAGATAACAAGACAATGCAATAGCACTTAGTCTGAACTTCAAACGAGTAGTAGACTTTTTTATAATGAATTTCAAAGTTATTTATATTTCCACTCCCCTTGTACCATGTGATAGCAATCAGCCAATCACAAATGCATATACGTATAGTGTGTGAATTCTTGCACATGCTCAGTAGGATCTGGTGGCTCAAAAATTGTAAATATAAAAGACTGTGCACATTTT
This sequence comes from Bombina bombina, assembly GCF_027579735.1. Taxonomy (NCBI): domain Eukaryota; kingdom Metazoa; phylum Chordata; class Amphibia; order Anura; family Bombinatoridae; genus Bombina; species Bombina bombina. The sequence continues at coordinate 257,195,997 of NC_069506.1, forward strand.
TTTAATGGAAGTAAATTGGAAAGTTGTTTAAAATTAAATGCTGTATCTGAATCATGAACATTTAATTTAACCTGAGTGTCCCTTTAAATTAAAATCTATTGACAAGGCTTATCCACATCCCATAGCCGTGTGCCTGACATGTATAGGTTGCATCAAAATGTGTGGACCCACATTATATAGCTGTGTCTGACACATTTTGAGATGTTTATTGGTGCTTTATCACAGTTTGTTTGATGAGGTTCTAATAAATTGCTTGAACTACATCATCATGTATGATGTAAATTGCCCTTGTTAGTAGGTTTTAAAGCAAAATATAAAACAAATGTGGTGCTTTGTTTCAGACCTGGTACCTGTTGTGACAGCTGGGCTGGGTTAGTGCTGAAGAATGAGATATGGTTTATTTTTTACTGACTGTTAATTCTTGTTGCGAGCCCTTGTACATTTGATAGTTACCAATTACATTTATACATGCTGTGTATCAATTACACTTCTATCCTATATATTGATTAAACTGACAAACACACAAACACACACACACACACACACATATATATGTATATATATATATATATATATATAGAGAGAGAGAGAGGGGGGGGGGAGAGGGGGGGGGAGAGGGGGAGGGAGAGAGAAAAAAAATATGAATAACTCATTGTGTAGTTCATTAACAAATCTAGACAGGCCAGAAGGCTTGTTTTCCCCACTAAAAAAACCCTCTGGAATACATTGTTTCCAATGCAGCAAAGAATTCTGGGTAAGATATGCAAATTAAGTTCACAATGACACACCTTTTTACTTCAAGTCTGCTTTTCAGCAGAATCCCTTAACGCCAAAGCATCTCTGTTCACACAGCTTATAAGCTTAGCTAGTGTTAGTGCAGTGATTCATAACCACCCCAGGACAGACTGTTTCGTAGTTATTGCTACTCATCAGCTTGGAGAAGGTTTGAATCACTGCTAGGTGAAGTTGATTCCGGGCAAAATACAACAACATTCAAAATAAGCAAAAACTACGAAACAGTCTGTCCTGGGATGGTTATGAATTACTGCACTAACCCTAGCTAAGCTTATAAGCTGTGTGAACAGCGATGCTTTGGCGTTAAGGGAATCTGCTGAAAAGCAGACTTGAAGTAAAAAGGTGTGTCATTTTGAACTTAATTTGCATATCTTACCCAGAATCCTTTGCTGCATTGGAAACAATGTATTCCAGAGGTTTTCTGTAGGGAAAACAAGCCTTCTGGCCTGTCTAGATTTGTTAATGAACTACACAATGAGTTATTTTCTCTATATTTTGTGTGCAGTGGAGGATTTTAAACTCACCTTTTACCTCCACCTAATTTTGAATGTGTGTGTGTGTATATATGTATGTGTATGTATGTGTATATATATATATATACAGGGAGTGCAGAATTATTAGGCAAGTGAGTATTTTGACCACATCATCCTCTTTATGCATGTTGTCTTACTCCAAGCTGTATAGGCTCGAAAGCCTACTACCAATTAAACATATTAGGTGATGTGCATCTCTGTAATGAGAAGGGGTGTGGTCTAATGACATCAACACCCTATATCAGGTGTGCATAATTATTAGGCAACTTCCTTTCCTTTGGCAAAATGGGTCAAAAGAAGGACTTGACGGGCTCAGAAAAGTCAAAAATAGTGAGATATCTTGCAGAGGGATGCAGCACTCTTAAAATTGCAAAGCTTCTGAAGCGTGATCATCGAACAATCAAGCGTTTCATTCAAAATAGTCAACAGGGTCGCAAGAAGCGTGTGGAAAAACCAAGGCGCAAAATAACTGCCCATGAACTGAGAAAAGTCAAGCGTGCAGCTGCCAAGATGCCACTTGCCACCAGTTTGGCCATATTTCAGAGCTGCAACATCACTGGAGTGCCCAAAAGCACAAGGTGTGCAATACTCAGAGACATGGCCAAGGTAAGAAAGGCTGAAAGACGACCACCACTGAACAAGACACACAAGCTGAAACGTCAAGACTGGGCCAAGAAATATCTCAAGACTGATTTTTCTAAGGTTTTATGGACTGATGAAATGAGAGTGAGTCTTGATGGGCCAGATGGATGGGCCCGTGGCTGCATTGGTAAAGGGCAGAGAGCTCCAGTCCGACTCAGACGCCAGCAAGGTGGAGGTGGAGTACTGGTTTGGGCTGGTATCATCAAAGATGAGCTTGTGGGGCCTTTTCGGGTTGAGGATTGAGTCAAGCTCAACTCCCAGTCCTACTGCCAGTTTCTGGAAGACACCTTCTTCAAGCAGTGGTACAGGAAGAAGTCTGCATCCTTCAAGAAAAACATGATTTTCATGCAGGACAATGCTCCATCACACGCGTCCAAGTACTCCACAGTGTGGCTGGCAAGAAAGGGTATAAAAGAAGAAAATCTAATGACATGGCCTCCTTGTTCACCTGATCTGAACCCCATTGAGAACCTGTGGTCCATCATCAAATGTGAGATTTACAAGGAGGGAAAACAGTACACCTCTCTGAACAGTGTCTGGGAGGCTGTGGTTGCTGCTGCACGCAATGTTGATGGTGAACAGATCAAAACACTGACAGAATCCATGGATGGCAGGCTTTTGAGTGTCCTTGCAAAGAAAGGTGGCTATATTGGTCACTGATTTGTTTTTGTTTTGTTTTTTAATGTCAGAAATGTATATTTGTGAATGTTGAGATGGTATATTGGTTTCACTGGTAAAAAATAAATAATTGAAATGGGTATATATTTGTTTTTTGTTAAGTTGCCTAATAATTATGCACAGTAATAGTCACCTGCACACACAGATATCCCCCTAAAATAGCTAAAACTAAAAACAAACTAAAAACTACTTCCAAAAATATTCAGCTTTGATATTAATGAGTTTTTTGGGTTCATTGAGAACATGGTTGTTGTTCAATAATAAAATTAATCCTCAAAAATACAACTTGCCTAATAATTCTGCACTCCCTGTATATATATATATATATATATACATACACCGATTCCATTTGCATATTCTGTTCTTACATGGTATGCTATATTCACTTGCACTCTTTTACTCAACCAGATTTCTGACTGCCTCTCTGCAATGTTCTCTTGGATGTCTTCACACTACCTCCAACTCAATCTGTCCAAACTGAGTTGCTTCTTATCACCCCTCTTTGAGACATCCAACACCTGACATTTCTCTGATGGTTGGAGACTCTATTCTCAACACCTCACCCTAGGTACACTGCCTTGGGGTCACACTAGACTCAGAACTCACATTCAACCCACATATACAAGCGCTTACCAAATCCTGCCGTTCACACCTACGCAACATTTCCAGAATTCGTCCCTTCCTTACTCAAAAAAACTACAAAAATACTTATTCATTCCCTCATTTTGTCACACATTGATTATTGCAATCTACTCCTAAATGGCCTTCCAAAACACCGCCTCTCCTCCCTCCAATCTATTATGAATGCTTCTGCTAGACTCATCCACCTAAGTTGACGATCTACATCAGCTGCTCCACTCTGCCAGTCTCTACACTGGCTCCCCATACACTCCAGAATACAATTTAAAGTATTAGCCCTAACCTACAAAGCACTCAACAGTCTAACTCCCAACTATATTTCCTCTCTCATCGTGAAATATTCCCCATCCCGTCCTCTTCGATCAACCTCTGACCTACGTCTCTACACTCCTGTTATCTCTACATCCCACTCCCGCCACCAAGACTTTGCACGTGCTGCTCCTGTCCTCTGGAACTCTCTACCCCACTCCATTAGACTGTCTCCAACCTTGTACAGCTTCAGACGATCCTTGAAAACCCACCTATTCAGAGAGGCGTACCATCTCTCTTTCATCCCGCATCCGAACCAAACTAATACATGTACATGAACTGCCTGACTCACTGCTGCAAATACAACCGATGTAACAAGCTACCCCAACCTTATGTCTCTGCACCCTAAACCTGTAGACTGTGAGTTCTCCGGAGCAGGGCCCTCTTCCTCCTGTACTAGATTTGTTTCATTTTGTTATGTTTTGTATTTTATCACAAATCTTTGTCATTGTATACCCCTATCATTGTACCCAGAGCTACAGAATTTGGCGGCGCTATACAAATAAATGATAATAATAATAATAATAATATGTACTGTCTCCATTCACACAATGTATACTAATTACACTTCTGGATGCTGGCTTCGGGCATACGTACATAAACACAGCACATATACACTGTACATTTGTTACTGACTTAATACACACACATACTGAACAAGGAAGCATAGATTTTTAACACCAGATTAAAACCAGAAACATGTCAAGTCTTTCCCTGGTTTTACCCGAAGAGTAAGCTCAAAGACCCCTAAATACAGCATAATTCCATAATTAATATCTACACAAAAACTACAATATAATAGCACATACTTTGAATTTTAAATGAACAGTAGAATATTTTCTGGCAAATTTCAAAGTTAATGCAATTTTACCTCCCTCTATATCATGTGACAGCCATCAGCCAATCACAAAATGCATTTACGTATTTTCTGTGCACATTTGCACATGCTCAGTAAGAGTTGGAGCCTCAGAAACTATGCATAATAAAATTTTACAGATTTTACAGAGGAATTCCAGAAATTTGTACTTACAATAACAGGATTTCTCTTAACGCACAATTTCTTTCTCTTTGAGGGGGTATTCTATCTCCAGAAATGTGGGACTGCGATGGGTGCAAAATTTGCCCCCTCGTACGCCAACCTATTTCTAGGTTGGTGGGAGCACTCCCACATCTTTGGAGATAGGAATACGTTTAAGTCCGATATAGTCATGTACAAAAGGTACATAGACGACCTCATCTTTATTTGGAAGGGGTCCAATGACCGAGTCCCAGAATTTGTAAACTATCTCAATACAAACACCATAGGACTTTCCTTTACATTTGAGTTACAACAAACCAATATAAACTACCTTGACTTAACACTAACAGGTATAGGACAGGGAATAATAACCAAAACATACAGAAAACCAATATCAGGCAATTCCCTCCTTCATGGGAGTAGTTGTCACCCCAAACAAACAGCAGCTGCTGTAGCAAAAGGTGAATTTATTCGCCTAAAACGCAATTGCACGCAAGAGTCAGAATATAATAAACAAGCTAATGAATTAGAAATGAGACTTAAAGAGAGGGGATACCACAAGAATACGGTTATCAGAGCCAGAAAACAATGTAATAAAATAAATGGAGAAAGTCTTTTTAAGACTAAAAAGAAAAAACAAGAGAACTTCAGAGGAGTTAATTTTGTGACAACATACAGTTCACAATACCAACAGATTACACAGATTGTCAAAAAACATTTTCCCCTTTTAGCAGCAGACGACAAATTAACAGAACTAGTCAAGGAGGGAATTAGGTGTAGTCCCAGAAGAAGTCCGACTTTAGGGAATATACTATCTCCCACATTAATAAAACAACAAGTCAGTAATGCTAACACCTGGCTGAGCAGTAGGGGTATGTATAGTTGTGGATACAACAAGTGTAAACCCTGTGATTATATGGAAAAAAACAGGGAATTTTCCTCCTGCGTTACTGGAGAGGTTTTTCCAATAAAATCATTAATGAACTGCATGTCGAAAAATGTAATCTATATGATTCTGTTTACTAGATGTAATGTCCAATATATAGGACTCACGTCTAGGGACATCAAATCTAGAATCAGAGAACACCTTTCCACCCTAGAGAGAGGTAAGTCCTCGACCCCCCTCGTTCGACATTTTTCTGAATTGCATAATGGAAATTTAAACACCATGAGATGGTGCGCAATAGAACAAGTAAAAGTGCCTAATAGAGGAGGTGATATGGACACACTACTTGCCAAAAGAGAGATATTTTGGATGTTTAAACTTCAAACAAGACATCCACAGGGTCTCAACTCAAAGTATGATATCATCAACTTTTGGGAGTAATTGGGATAACCTATACAAAGAAACACACCTAGAAAAAGTCCAGTATACATATTCTCTCACAAACGGTCTAGTGATCTTTATACATATCTAATGTGACAGTACCTGTATAATTTAGCTTCATCTATTTACAACAGGCCAATACAAACAATTAGATAGTATTTCTTAAATAGATCATTTATCTATTTAGATTTTAGGTTAAATAAAAAGACTAAATACATCACATGCTCTCATATAGTTTCATACATTTAGGATATACTAAGTTGGAGACTCTCATTATATATTGTAAACACAACAGCAGAAGTATACTTATTCCACTTTCTTACATATACCCATTTCAGCCAACATAAAAATTCCTTTACTTAGTTTACTTCCTCTTCTTATTCACAAATTTAATAATATCCTTGGATTAGTATTAATGTTTTAGTTCACAATCTGATAATTCTCTTGTCTTTTTCTTTTTCATTTTGCCCATGACCTTACAGGTTAATAAATGCTCTATACCGAGACTGTACATTAGGATATATCTAGTACCTAGAATTAAGCAATTCCTGAGGGTAAGTTAGAAATCACGAAATAATTATTTACTAAATAATGACATCAAAAGTATTCATATATTCTGATAACTAAGTTATGTTGATTCAGAAGTGCAATAAGTCTAATTTCATGGATTTTGAATTGATGAAAATACTCAACCACTTTACATACATATTCTGCAATTGTGCCACATATTACTTAGTAGTTTTATAAATCCATACTCTCTAGGGACATCAAAACAATTATACATAACAATACAATGTTTAAAAACATTGCATAGAATAATTATGATAGATAAACAAGGTCCTAAAAAACATATGGGTTCATTTATTTAAAAGTAAGTACAAGTGTAGATATTATATAAAACAAAAAAAACTGTATAGATTTATTCTCACTTATAGACTCAGGATAGTGTTAGACTATAACTTTCTTTTCCAGGAGTGTTTAATAGAACATGTTTATTGTGTATAAGGTTTAATACATATCACTTTCAAGACTCCGTTATCTTCAAGTGTTAATTAGTGCTAATGCTAGGAGTGTTCAGTCTAGACAGCGTTAACTACTTTTTACCCAATCAATATTCAGTATGTGGTTTTAAAATGAATTAGGCAACCATCACCAATCAGGCTATGACTACGGGCAACGCCCCGAAACGCGTAAGCCAGTGTGCCACGCTATCTAGCTAACAAGAAATTTTGACCGCTGTATATATCTATTTTAATCAAGTTTAATAAATGCTATGTTTTATCATATACAAGGAGCGTGTTACCTTTTTTTGAATTTTTGTATTAAAATAATGTGCATGTTTTGATAATTGAGGTATATTGGAAAGGTCTTATAAATTGAATGCTTTATCTGAATCATGACACTTTAGTTTTGACTTTAATGGCCCTTTAAATAATTCTTAGTATAGCCTTAAATGTATCTCAGATATTATTGAATTCCCATAAAGTATTTGCCGTAACCACTTTCAATGGAAGTCTGTTCCACAAACCAACTACCCTTGCTGTAAAAAAAGTACTTACACAAATTATTCCTAAACATAATGACCTCTAATTTGCTGTTGCTCTTTATACATGAAGAATTCTATCATTTAACTTTCCCACTCTCTCATCTATGCTAGACATATTAAAGTCAAGAAGTCTTCCTTTGAAATGTGTACTTTTAGATCATGTGTCAGTTTAGTAGCTACTTTTTGGACAGTTTGTACTTTAATTATATTCTTGTTGATGCATTGTAATAATACATCAAGGTCATTTAATAATCTCTAAAGTGTCAAAACAACCTCACCTTTTCTGCTGCAAATACTTCTTTAAATAACCCAAGTAGCTGTGCTACTGCATTGCTTATCTATAAAGATTTTAAGGATTACCTTGTTAGCTTGCAGGTGAAGGATTTCAATACCAGTTTGTAGGCACAGTCTTACTTACACCTCTACTAGAAGAAACCTGGATAGAAACTGGTCTGCCAGAGAAAGAGAGGGCATGGGAGCTAGTAGTAGTATTCAAGGTCAATGCCATAGGTTAGCCGGGGGTCAAGCTAGGTAAGCAGTGTGATACAGCAGAGGTACACAGGGACCAGGCAATTAGTGAGGGCACAAGGAGGAAACCAAGGTCAAACTGGTTATCAGTCCAAACAAACATCAAGTCAAAGGGGGTAAACAGAGAGCAGATTCCAGGTACAGGCCAAAGGGAACAATCCAGAAGAGCATATAATCAGGAGTCAAGTACAGGGGTCAGTTACATAAACAGAACCGTAGAGGAGAGCCAGAGGGTCAAGGAGCAAGAGTTAGCAAGAAAACAGGAAAGAGAAACCAGGAGCACCACTAAGGCTATCTGGGAGCTTGGGAAATGAATGACTTGTTGCTAATATAACCAAGCACTTTCTGAAAGAACCAGTGGGCTTTTATAGGCCTTGGCTAAATGTCACAGTGCATGATTACTGATTGGTGGTTCAGTTCTGATGCCTGTACTAACCCAAAACCAAAAGTCCTTAATCCAGCACACAGCGACCCATTGCACGCCACTCCAGAGCTCCACTCCAAACTCTGAACAGATAATGAAAAAATCCAAACTGAGTAGCAGCAAACCAATAAGTGTTTTATTGTTTAACACAACAACAAATGCAGCTGCATTTGTTGTTGTGTTAAACAATAAAACACTTATTGGTTTGCTGCTACTCAGTTTGGATTTTTTCATTGCCTGTACTAACCCACCAGAGGAGGCAATCGATTTTATCACTAGAATAGGGAGGCCCCAATGCCAAGCTGACATTCACTTGGCTCAGGTGTTCCCGTCTTGTTTGGAAGAAAGGGGATACCTGCTGCAGTTACTGCATCCACAACTCTCCACGTTATTGTGTGCTGTTTTAGATGACCATATCGGATGTTGTATTGGCGGTACGGACATTACCAAACTTCAAATCAACTGATGAAGCCATGATTCCCAAATGCATCAGGCACGCACGCACAGACACACGCACACTGGAATGCTCTGGTGCAAGTGAGTAAGCTACATCATTTTTGAATAATGTTCGGCTGTGGCAGAAAGAAAAATTAAAAATAAATGAGTAACACAATTTAGTAAATTGAAATGTACTTCTGAACATAGAGATGAAGACATTATTTTTATCATGTTTACTGAATTTTCCTGATTAACCATTTAGAGAATGAGTGAAAAATATATTACAATTCTGTCTGCCTGGGACATTAAAGTTAGTTTTTTTTTGGATATACATAGCATATATCAGCAGCCAACCCCTGTGTTATATACAAAATGTATGTTTATGAACATTTCAAAATGTCATTTTATCAGTCTTGCAGTCCTCTAGAGCCATGCTTCTTAAACTGGAGGCCGCATAAACATTGTTGTAGTTCCTGTCTGGAATTAATAATGTACTGTACACAGGGAGGCGGAAGAGTAGGGAGAGTCCCTGGTACAATGGTGGGCTCAGCCGCTATTTCTAACCGAACAACAGCAGTGAAGCAATTAGACTGAAAAGAAAAGGAGGTTGCTCTTGACCTCTGCTTGTTCTTCCAATGTACGTTTTGTTTGGCTAAATGGCTTTAACTCTTCACGCAACCTTGTTCATGAAGGAAAATAAATGCAGATACAATTTCGTGTATTAATCTTAAAGGGACACTGATCCCACATTTTTTCTTTTGTGATTCAGATAGAGCATGCAATTTTAAGTAAGTTTCTAATTGACTCCTATTATCAAATTGTCTTCATTCTCTTGGTATCTTTATTTGAAATGCAAGAATGTAAGTTTAGATGCCGGCCCATTTTTGGTGAACAACCTGGGTTGTTCTTGCTGATTGGTGGATAAATTCACCCACCAATAAACAATTGCTTTCCATGGTTCTGAGCCAAAACAATAGCTTAGATGCCTTTTTTTTTCAAATAAAGAAAGCAAGAGAATGAAGAAAAATTGATAATAGGTGTAAATTAGAAAGTTGCTTAAAATGACATGCTCTATCTGAATCATGAAAGAAAAAATTTGGGTTCAGTGTCCCTTTAAGGGACACAGGACTATGTGTATGTAGTTGTACATGTGTGTGTATATACGTGAGTGTATGTATGTGAGTGTGTCTATTATCAAGTGTTAGTACAGTGTATGTATGAGTGTGTGTGTATGGGTGAGGGAGTGTGTGTGTGCATGGATGAGTGTGTTTATGTGAATGTGTCTATGAGTGAGTGTCAGTGTATGTATGTATGAGTGTGTGTGTGTGTGAGTAACTGTAACGGTACCAACCGGATACCAAGGGTTAACACCAGGGAACAATGTCCTGCATAGGGAATCAGCAGTTCACAACCCAGCCAGTTTTCAGGTTTTAAACAGAATAACACTTTATTTGAAGGCAGCATACAGATTTATACAGGTTTTTGACCCCCCCCCCCCCCCAGATGGGGGTGGAAAGAATGTTGTACATTAGATAAAAGGGAGAAGCGCCCTTGACATGATACAATAGGATTATATTACTTAAACACTTCAACCACAGGACACTCTTGACTCTCCTTATCACTTAGGCGTTTCTCTCTGGGGGTGATCAAACAATAGAATGCTAAGCATTAATTAGATTGTAGCTGGAGCCAGCCACTTGTGGTTAGAAAATAAAGTTAACACTTTCAGTCCTGACCGAAGGGTCTGTCACAGACAACCTTTCTTACGTTATAGTCCAGAAGTGGCTAGGTTTGCCACAATGCTCCCCCAGAACCAAGCCGGCATACACAGTCTGATCCCAACGGATCGGCTTGGGGATGTCCGGGGCAACAACTTTCGGGTCAAGTAAGCTACGGGGTGTTCTCCGCCATCTGCTCCAACTTGGCTCAGTACTGCCCCCACCCCAAACATGGAAGCGTCTCTTCCCGGAGGGACTGGGCTTGGGTAGTCACAGGGTTAACATTAGCGGGATCCATGGGAGCATAGGCAGAAACAAGGGGGGCCAAGTCATTTCCAAGGAGAACATCAGCAGGTAAGTCCTTCTTGACCCCCACATTCACAAGTCTAGCGCCCACTCCCCAATCCAAATGTACCCTGGCAACAGGTAGGCGGAACACAGTGCCCCCTGCTACCCTCACAGCCACAGTGTCTCCAGTGTGCTGTTTCTCAGGCACCAAGTTCTCTTGAAGCAAGGTCATGGTAGCACCAGTATCCCGTAGACAACTGACCTCCTTCCCATTCACTTTAACCCGTTGCCGGTTATTCCAGTGGGCAGCTTGCACGGGGTCTGCTTCATGTAGGCTGCCCCAGCATTCTGGCGCCTCTACGTAGCGGGCCACAGGCTGAGGATTATGTGGGATTCCGCCAGCGGGTCTTCTCCAGGACTGTGCTTGATTCGCTGCATTTAGGGGACACTCTGGCCTTTTGTGCCCTAGTTGCTTACATCCAAAGCACCGAATAGGTTGTGAGTAGCCCCGCGAATTGAACCGGGCTCTCTGAGGGTAGTTCGTGGCCGGAGGCCGTGTGGTATAGCGGTGCGCCGGGGGTTGGTAACTGGCAGCTGCTGGGGTGACTGGGGGTCTGTACTCCACTCTAGCAGTGGGCAATCGGTATACTGCTCCCCCTGCCCCTCGTACTGCCACGGATCCGCCAGTGGGTGCTGTATCCGGCACCAAATGGGGAGCTATCAGGGTTAAAGTAGCTCCCGAATCCCGAAGTCCCTGGACCGACATCACCTCATGCAGAATTCCCAGGGGTTCCTCGGCTTGGGTGCTCAACACCTCATGAGCGGCTGGCTCCGTTTGGTAATGGTGAGCAGCCGCCCTTGGGGCCAGGTTCTGTCTGACCTGGTTCCAAGCTTGTCTGCTCCGATTTTGGGTGCACTCACGTGCCATATGTCCCCACTGCTTGCAGGTGTGGCATTGTATATTAGCCCGTCCGTTGTTAGGCTGTAGTCCATGGTGCCTCCTGGCATCAAAATGCTGGTCTGCTAATCTGGCTGCTTCGGTTAAGGTGAGGGGTTTTCGATCTCTCACCCATTCTTGGGCTTCTGGGGACAAGCCGTTAAAGAATTGCTCCAACAGCATCAGTTGTCGCAATTCTTCCATGGTGGTAGCTTGGCTGGCCTGTATCCACCCCTGAGATGCTTGATCCAGCTTGTGGGCCCACTCTGCATGGGAATCTCTTTCTGGCTTGCGCAGGCCTCTAAACTTGCGCCGGTATGCCTCTGAGGTAATGGCATATCTTTCCAAGATCGCTCTCTTCACTTTAGCGTAATCCTTGCTGTCCTCCCTGGGTACAGCGCGATACGCTTCCGCTGCCCTACCGGCTAGCTTGCCTGCTAGCGCCGGCACCCATACGGACTGCTCCAAATCATGTAACTCGCACAGTCTCTCAAAATCCTGTAAATACCCATCAATCTCATCCTTCTCCTCACAAAACATTTTAAATGCATGGTATGGGATTTTGGGTCTTACTGGGTTGCTGAGTGCGTCCAAAATGGATTCTGCTCGGGAGGATGCATTCCGCGGACTGTGTGCCATCACGTACTCCTGCACATCTGCCATTACCACGGATAGCATATCCCGTGGTACAGGTTGGGGTAAAAATTCCAGCCTGGTCCTCATTTCCCTCTGGTATAGGGTCTCCTCCATGGCTGCTGGAGGCGTAGCGCTGCGAGCTCTGTCTCCCTCCATCAGCTCAGCAATTAATATAGCCTTGGGTTTGCTGCTGCCTATCTTTCCCCTGGCTTCTAGCAGTTCCTTTTACGTTTGTCTCTTTAGCTTAGAATAATCCATCTCCATTCACTTCGGTCCCTGGTACTCCTTCCATCTTAGTCAGTATTGTAGTAATCCCCCTCTTCCTGAGGTTACTGGCTTGTGTAGTTGCTCTTCTGGGCGATAAGGTTCATTCCGTCGCTTGCCACCAATTGTAACGGTACCAACCGGATACCAAGGGTTAACACCAGGGAACAATGTCCTGCATAGGGAATCAGCAGTTCACAACCCAGCCAGTTTTCAGGTTTTAAACAGAATAACACTTTATTTGAAGGCAGCATACAGATTTATACAGGTTTTTGACCCCCCCCCCCCCCAGATGGGGGTGGAAAGAATGTTGTACATTAGATAAAAGGGAGAAGCGCCCTTGACATGATACAATAGGATTATATTACTTAAACACTTCAACCACAGGACACTCTTGACTCTCCTTATCACTTAGGCGTTTCTCTCTGGGGGTGATCAAACAATAGAATGCTAAGCATTAATTAGATTGTAGCTGGAGCCAGCCACTTGTGGTTAGAAAATAAAGTTAACACTTTCAGTCCTGACCGAAGGGTCTGTCACAGACAACCTTTCTTACGTTATAGTCCAGAAGTGGCTAGGTTTGCCACAGTAACTTTATCTGGATTTTGCTTAATATGAGGTAGGCACATAGCTATGTTTGTACCTCTTGAAATGTGCATACATTTTAGAGACTTGGCCGAAAATTGCAAAAGCCAATTTTTTTGTGTGCACAATGCTCAAACATTACGTGCAGAGTACAAACAGAATGTGCTTGCTGCTCATCGCCACACACAGGGGAGAAGCCGACATGTAAGGTATTGAGGGGCCAATTTCTTAAATGTCGGACGGACATGATCCATTGTGTAGCGGATCATGTCCGCCCGACATCGCTAAATGCTGAAAGCATCTGCTGTTGCTGTATGCATTTAAGATTGCACAAGCATTTCTAGTGAAATGCTTGAGCAATGCTGCCCCCTGCAGTTGAAGTTACTTATTTTTGCTAATTATCCCCTCACTTTTGGGATATATTGATGTATAAAAAACAAATGGCTAGATTTAGAGTTTGGCGTTAGCCTTCAAAAGCAGTGTTAAGGGGTCCTAACGCAGCTTTTGGCTGGCCGCTGGTATTTAGAGTCAGGCAGGAAAGGGTCTAACGCTCACTTCCCTACCGCGATTCCAGGCTACCACAGATCCCCTTACGCCAATTGCGTATCCTATCTTTTCAATGGGATCTGCCTAACGCTGGTATTTGGAGTCTTGGGAGAAGTGAGCGGTAGAGCCTCTACCGACAAGACTCCTAACGCCAAAAAAAGGCAGTAGTTAAGAGCTTTATGGGCTAACGCCGGAATATAAAGCTCTTAACTACTGTGCTCTAAAGTACACTAACACCCATAAACTACCTAAACCGAGGAACCCCACATCGCCGCCACTCTAATAAATTTTTTCAACCCCTAATCTGCCGACCGGACATCGCCGCCACCTACGTTATACTTATGAACCCCTAATCTGCTGCCCCTAACATCGCCGACCCCTATATTATATTTATTAACCCCTAATCTGCTCCCCCCAACGTCGCCGCTAGCTAACTACACTTATTAACCCCTAATCTGCCGACCAGACCTTGCCGCCACTATAATAAATGTATTAACCCCTAAACCGCTGCACTCCTGCCTCGCAAACACTAGAATAAATTGTATTAACCCCTAATCTGCCCTCCCTAACATCGCCGCCACCTACCTACAATTATTAACCCCTAATCTCCCGCCCGCACCGTCGCCGCTACTATAATAAAGTTATTAACCCCTAAACATAACTCTAACCCTAACCCCCCTAACATAAATATAATTTATATTAAACAAAATAAAATTCCTAAAATTAAATAAATTATTTCTATTTAAAACTAAATACTTACCTATCAAATAAACCCTAATATAGCTACAATATAAATAATAATTACATTGTAGCTATTTTAGGATTTATATTTATTTTACAGGCAACTTTGTATTTATTTTAACTAGGTACAAAAGCTATTAAATAGTTAATAACTATTTAATAGCTACCTAGTTAAAATAAATACAAAATGACATGTACAATAAATCCTAACCTAAGTTACAATTAAACCTGACACTACTCTATCATTAAATTAATTAAATAAATTACCTACAATTACCTACAATTAAATACAATTAAATAAACTATTCTATAATACAAAAACAAACAAACACTAAATTACAAAAAATAAAAAAAAATTACAAGAATTTTAAACTAATTACACCTAATCTAAGCCCCTTAACAAAATAAAACCCCCCAAAATAATAAAAGTCCCTACCCTATTCTACATTACAAAGTAATCAGCTCTTTTACCAGCCCTTAAAAGGGCTTTTTGCGGGGCATGCCCCAAAGTAATCAGCTCTTTTGCCTGTAAGAAAAATACAACCCCCCAACATTAAAACCCACCACCCACATACCCCTACTCTAACCCACCCAAACCCCCCTTAAATAAACCTAACACTACCCCCCTGAAGATCTCCCTACCTTGAGTCGTCTTCACCCAGCCGGGCCGAAGTCTTCATCCGATGGGGCAGAAGAGGACATCCAGACCGGCAGAAGTCTTCATCCTATGTGGGCAGAAGAGGACATCCGGACCGGCAGACATCTTCATCCAAGCGGCATCTTCTATCTTCATCCATCCGCTGTTCCGATCAGCTAATAGAATGCAAGCTCAATCTGATTGGCTGATTGGATCAGCCAATCGGATTGAACTTGAATCTGATTGGCTGATTGAATCAGCCAATCAGATTTTTCCTACCTTAATTCCGATTGGCTGATAGAATCCTATCATCCAATCGGAATTCGAGGGACGCCATCTTGGATGATGTCATTTAAAGGAACCTTCATTCGGCGAGTAGGCGTCTGTTGAAGAGGATGGATCCGCGTCGGCTGGGAAGAAGATGTCTGCCGGTCTTGATGTCCTCTTCTGCCCGGAAAGGATGAAGACTTCTGCCGGTCTGGATGTCCCCTTCTGCCCCATCGGATGAAGACTTCGGCCCGGCTGGGTGAAGACGACTCAAGGTAGGGAGATCTTCAGGGGGTAGTGTAAGGTTTATTTAAGGGGGGTTTGGGTGGGTTAGAGTAGGGGTCAGTGTTCCCTCTAAGGCCAGTTTTGTGTGCAGCCTAGCAGTGAAACAGTTAATTAGGTAACCACACCCTGCAATTAGCAAACACTACACAATGCAGATGGCAAGGTATGGTTCTCTTGTTAACTGTTTCACTGCTGGGCTGCACACAAAACTGTCCTTAGAGGGAACACTGGTAGGGGTATGTGGGTGGTGGGTTTTAATGTTGGGGGGGTTGTATTCTTTTTTACAGGCAAAAGAGCTGATTACTTTGGGGCATGCCCCACAAAAAGCCCTTTCAAGGGCTGATTACTTTGTAATGTAGAATAGGGTAGGGACTTATTATTTTTTGGTTTTTATTATTTTATTAGGGGGCTTAGATTAGGTGTAATTAGTTTAAAATTCTTGTAATATTTTTTAATTTTCTGTAATTTAGTGTTTGTTTGTTTGTAATTTAGTTTAGTTTATTTAATTGTATTTAATTGTAGGTATTGGTATTTAATTAATTTAATGATAGTGTAGTGTTAGGTTTAATTGTAACTTAGGTTAGGATTTATTTTACAGGTAATTTTGTAATTATTTTAACTAGGTAGCTATTAAATAGTTAATAACTATTTAATAGCTATTGTACTTAGTAAAAATAAATACAAAATTGCCTGTAAAATCAATATAAATCCTAAAATAGATACAATATAATTATTCGTTATATTGTAGCTATATTAGAGTTTATTTTACAGGTAAGTATTTAGTTTTAAATAGGAATACTTTAGTTAATAAGAGTTAATATATTTTGTAAGATTAAAATTATATTTAATTTAGGGGGGTGTTAGGGTTAGGGTTAGACTTAGCTTTAGGGGTTAATACATTTATTATAGTAGCGGCGAGGTCCGGTCGGCAGTTTAGGGGTTAATGCTTGAAGTTAGGTGGCGGCAATGTTGGGGGGGGGGCAGATTAGGGGTTAATAAATATTATGTAGGTGTCAGCGATGTTGGGGGCAGCAGATTAGGGGTTCATAGGGATAATGTAGGTGGCGGCGGTGTCTGGAGCGGCAGATTAGGGGTTAATTGTGTAATGCAGGTGTCAGCGATAGCGGGGGCGGCAGATTAGGGGTTAATAAGTGTAAGGTTAGGGGTGTTTAGACTCGGGGTTCATGTTAGGGTGTTAGGTGCAGACTTAGAAAGTGTTTCCCCATAGGAAACAATGGGGATGTGTAAAATGAGTATGAAAGAGCCATAAAAAAAACAGAACAGGACGAAAGATGTGCTATGTTAAAAACAACCCATAAAAGGGAGAGGACCTCGTGGACTCTCACGACCATGAAATAAATGTATTTATCAGGTAAGTTCTTACATAAATTATATTTTTTTTCATATACAGTAGGTGGCGAGAGTCCACGATTTGTTACATATGGGACAAAATACCCAAGATGTGGAAGACCACAAGTAACAAAATAAAAAGGGAGGGATAAAATATAAACAGCTTTTTTTGCTGAAAATAATATCTAAAATAAAGTTTTTTAATAACTAAAAAACCTGAAGAAATTTTTATAGGCAACAGAATCAACGAGTGACCACTGCATGAAAAACCTTTCTACCAAAAGCTGTTTCTGAAGAGGCAAACGCGTAAAATTCGTAACATTTGGTAAAAGTATGCAAAGTGGCTGCTTTGCAGATTTGATCAACTGAAGCTTCATTCTTGAATGGCCAAGATGTGGCAACTGATCTTGTAGAATGAGCAGTAATTCTCTGAGGTGGAGACTGACCCGCTTCCAAATAAGTTTTATGAATCAGAAGTTTTAACCAAGAGGCTAAAGAAATACCAGAAGCTTTCTGACCCTTCCGTGAACCCCAACAAATGACAAACAAACTAGAAGTCTTTCTGAAATCTATAGTGGCAGCAGCATAATATTTCACAGCTCTGACAACATCCAAAGAATGTAAAGATTTTTCAGCATCGTGTTTAGGTTTAGGACATAAAGAGGGAACAACAATTTCCCTGTTAATGTTGTTATAATTAACAACCTTTGGCAAAAATGTTAAAGTAGTCCATAAAACTGCTTTATCTTGATGAAAAATCAAATAAGGTGTTTTACAAGAAAGGGCGGATAATTCTGAAAATCTTCTATCAGAAGAGATGGCTAAAAGAAACAAAAAACTTTCCAAGAAAGTAGTTTAATGTCTAAAGAATGCATAGGCCTCTATTTAACAAGGTCTGGCGTACCTGATCCGACAGTGCGGATCAGGCCCGCCAGACCTCGCTGAATACGTAGAGCAATACGCTCTCCGTATTCAGCATTGCACCAGCAGCTCACAAGAGCTGCTGGTGCAACCCCGCTCCATGAAGACTCGCGGCCAATGAGCCGCCAGCAGGGGGTGTCAATCAACCCGATCGTACTCGATTGGGTTGATTTCCGGCGATGTCTGTCCCCCTGCTCAGAGCAGGCAGACAGGTTATGGAGCAGCGGTCTTTGTGACCGCTGCTTCATAACTGCTGTTTCTGGCGAGTCTGCAGGCTCGCCAGAAACACGGGGCATCAAGCTCCATTCGTAGCTTGATAGATAGGCCCCATAGGCTCAAAAGGAGGAACCTGTAAAGGCTGTAACACTAGATTGCAGGGCCGCCATCAGGGGGTGAAAGGGGTGACTCCTGTCAGGGGCCCATTGGGCCAGGGGGCCCCATGAGGCAAGCACAACTATTTTTTTACATTTTGGCAGCCACCAGAGGGCGCTACAGCAAAGTGCTATTGACTGGTGGAAATGTCATTACAAGGAGTAAAGTATTAGCATTTGAGAGGATTTCTGAGTGTGCGCTAAACCACTATGCACAGTGTGAGACAGACTTGGCACTTCAGTTTGTACAGTGTGTGCCTGAGTCAGACAGCTGATCACTTTCATTTGCAGAGGAGGTAGGACTTACTTAGTAAATGTTTCTTTTTGCAATTTCGGTTTGTAACTTCATTGTGGTAGTTTTATGGAGGTGCCAGGGGTAATTAAAAACACATTTTTTATAGCAATATGCAGCAGTGTATTTATGATTATTTGACAATGCTGTAGAAATTCTATATTTAAAACAATGCAGAAATGTTTCCTCCTCAATACACAAATATTAGGTACAGGTATACCTCACTTTACAGTGCTTTACTTTACAGCACTTCGCTAATACAGCGCTTTGTGGAGCTGAAGTTCAACCTCCAAGGATTTTGAAACAGTGCTGTAATCATCGTGAGATTGCGAGAAAGTGACTAGCACCATTTTGTTATATGCAGTTCACTCTGTTTACAGCATTACAGTGCAATCTGTGTCTCGGTGCTATAATTTGGCAAATTTTACTACAGTAATTGTCACTATTTTACAGGTAAAGTAATTATTAAATACTAATTGAATACTGTGCTGTGCTAGTGTTAGTGTTAAACTAAATGTAGCACTATTGCACCCCTAAAATTTGTTAGTTCAAACATAGGGTTTTAAACACTGGCAAGTGAAAAGAAAGCTAAAACCGCCTTGTTTCACTTTAAAGCGGTTTTCACTTTACAGCGGGGTTTCGGTCCCTAACCCACTGTATGAGTGGGGTATACCTATATATTAATTACATTCCAGCTTACTGCCCCTTTATGCAAGGACTTTTCAGATGCCAGGAAGCATTTTATCCATAAGTACAGATGACAGATGGGAACATTTGTACACCAGATTTGAAGTGATGCTCTTGGTTGGGGAAAATGGGGGGATAGAAACCAAACATATGTCAAACTTTCAAAAGTGCTTTTCTTCATCTACCCCTTCTGACAGATCATTAATGTACAATATACAAGAAGTATTTTTGTTTGCACATTTACAAATATGATTATTTAAAAAATGATCTCTACATTTCTGCTATTTTTTTTATCATGCATGTCACACACTGTTGATTTAGGGGGTGGCAATGTGCAGAAATTTTACTGCCTGTGAGTGTTTCTGTGGGTATCTGTCTTTGTGCTTTTGTTGGTGTCTTTATGAGTGTTTTTTTCTGTGGGTTTCTCTGTGAGGGTGTGTGTGTCTGTCTTTGTGCATTTTCTGTGGATGTCTCTGTGAGTGTGTGTGTATGTCTTTGTGCATTTCTGGGGATGGCTCTGTGAGGGTGTGTGCGTATGTCTTTGTGCATTTTCTGTGGGTGTCTCTGTGAGGGTGTGTGTGTGTGTGTATGTATGTCTTTGTGTATTTTCTGTAGATGCCTCTGTGTGGGTGGGTGTGTATGCCTGTGTGTTTTCTGTGGATGTCTCTGTGAGGGTATGTGCATATGTTTTTGTGCATTTTCTGTGGGTGTCTCTGTGAGCGTGTGTGTGTTTATATATATATATATATATATATATATATATGTCATCATCCAGTCTAGAATTGGGACCTGTTTCTATTTCTGCTGCTGTTCTTTCCCAGCCTGTTGTCTTACCTCTTTGCCTCCAGATGGCTTGATCACAGGTTAAGAATATTGGGTTTTTCTGTTTGCTGCAACTTTGGCTCTCTGGCTCCACCTGCTTACCAGATGAAACAAATCATATAATCAGCAGCCTGCTATATTTGGGAGGTTTGCTTGCAGTTCTGGGCCTTGACATTGAGTGTTATACTCTGGCAGACCCTCTGGTCCTGTTTCCTGAGTGAAATACAGATTTTTTGGATTTCCTGGTGCCTGATTTCTGCTTCATTTTGTGACTACTCTTCTGGATATTCCCTTGGCACTGTGTTTCATTTTTGGACTGATTTCCTGGCAATTGTTCTTGGCTAATTCTCTATTTCCTAAGGACTGACTCAGGTACTTTTGCTTGCTTGTTACCTGATACTACAGAGTTCCAGTCTACAGCATATGCAAGTATCCTGCCTGTTATTACAGAGTTCCAGTCTACAGCATATGCAAGTATCCTGCCTGTTATTACAAAGATCTGCATTCCTGCCTGTTATTACAGAGTTCCAGTCTACAGCATATGCAAGTATCCTGCCTGTTATTGCAGAGTTCCAGTCTACAGCATATGCAAGTATCCTGCCTGTTATTACAAAGATCTGCATTCCTGCCTGTTACTACAGAGTTCCAGTCTACACCATATGGTTCCAGTCTACAGCCAAAAGTTCCAGTTTACAGCATATGTAAGTATCCTGCCTGTTATTACAAAGATCTGCATTCCTGCCTGTTACTACAGAGTTCCAGTCTACAGCCTATAGACTTTGCCTTTTCTAATTTGCATATCTCTGCTTTGCTAATTATCCTATCAATAAAGCCATATCCCTTTATTTCCTAAAACCTTGTACCTGTTTAATTATGCCAAAAAGGAAAGACTCACACAGACAAAACACAACTTTAACCCCAGATCCTGACACCTCTGCACAACAGCTCCCAACTCCTGAACCTGCTCCCTTGCATAGTATGACAGAATGTCAAGGCCATACATCGGAGCTTGCAGAGGTGATCCATTCTTTGACTGAAGTGTCCGAGAGAATTTTGTCTGTGGACTCTCATTTACTACAACTTAACCAAATTCTAAAATCCCTTACGGATGCATTGAAGTCACTTATCCAGGATTCCAGACTTTACAGGATAGCCTGAAAAACTTTATCAATAAAAAAATTTCTGGGTAAGGTACTCCTACTCCAGTGTCCACTTCCCCAAAGACTGTATCCTTACCAATCCAAAGAAGGATATCAACCCCTCTTACCACTCATGAAATGGCCAGAAGGAGAACTAATGGCTTATGTTTCTATTGTGGAGCTACTGGGCATGTAATATCTTCTTGTCCAGTGAGACCCCCTAAGAAGTCTGTTCCGGGGTTTCCACCTCTAAATCCTGAGTCATCAAAGGGACAGGCTACAGAGAGGAAGTCAAACTTTAATCCCACTTCGGCGATGAGCTCTGCATGGGTTCTATTTTACATCCCCAATTTGATCAGCCTAGGACTGCACCTTCCAAAGACTATGATTCCTGTGAAGTACTAACATGTCATCCACAGAATCCTAGTACTACTAATCCAGAGACTTGCCTACCAAATGCAGCTACATTCTTATCTTTGTGCATTTTAGAAGAAATTTCTAACTATTCTACCATTGAAGATGATACTGATTCTGACACTGAAGGGACGGTGCTTCAAACTGCTGTTCGGAAAAATTGTCCTTTACCTCCTCTTCCTTAGACCCACCTCTTCACAACCTACAAGCCTAGAACTGCACAGAAACCAAAGATCCGTCCTGTTGGGGCCCTCTATACTAATTTCAGTCCCCAAAATCCTCTTCTGGAGAGCCCTTCAAAAATGATAATACCCCTTGATTGTACAAATGCCTCTGATGGCACTCTGGTACGCATCAAAGATCTGGAGTTATATGAGAATGCTAAGTCCGCCCAGAGGTCGTCCTTGAGGAGGGGGTACTGTCATGATCCAGTCTAGAATTGAACCTGAGACCTGTTTCTATTTCTGCTGCTGTTCTTTCCCAGCCTGTTGTCTTACCTCTTTGCCTCCAGATGGCTTGATCACAGGCTAAGAATATTGGGTTTTTCTGTTTGCTACAACTTTGGCTCTCTGGCTCCACCTGCTTACCAGCTGAAACAAATCATATTATCAGCAGCCTGCTATATTTGGGAGGTTTGCTTGCAGTTCTGGGGCTTGACATTGAGTGTTATACTCTGACAGACCCTCTGGTCCTGTTTCCTGAGTGAAATACAGATTTGTTGGATTTCCTGGTGCCTGATTTCTGCTTCATTTTGTGAATACTCTTCTGGATATTCCCTTGGCACTGTGTTTCGTTTTTGGACTGATTTCCTGGCAATTGATCTTGGCTAATTCTCTATTTCCTAAGGACTGACTCAGGTACTTTTGCTTGCTTGTTACCTGATACTACAGATTTCCAGTCTAAAGCAAATGCAAGTATCCTGTCTTTTTTAATACAAGGAACTGTATTCCTGCCTGTTACTACAGAGTTCCAGTCTACAGCATATGCAAGTATCCTGCCTGTTATTACAAAGATCTGCATTCCTGTCTGTCATTACAGAGTTCCAGTCTACAGCATATGCAAGTATCCTGTCTGTTATTACAAAGATCTGCATTCCTGCCTGTTACTACAGAGTTCCAGTCTAAAGCATATGCAAGTATCCTGCCTGTTATTACAAGGATCTGCATTCCTGCCTGTTACTACGGAGTTCCAGTCTACAGCATATGCAAGTATCCTGCCTGTTATTACAAAGATCTGCATTCCTGCCTGTTATTACAGAGTTCCAGTCTATAGCATATGCAAGTATCCTGCCTGTTATTACAAAGATCTGCATTCCTGCCTGTTACTACAGAGTTCCAGTCTACACCATATGGTTCCAGTCTACAGCCTATACAGTAGTTCCGGTTTACAGCATATGCAAGTATCCTGCCTGTAATTACAAAGATCTGCATTCCTGTCTGATACTAGAGTTCCAGTCTACAGCCTATAGACTTTGCCTTATCTAATTTGCATATCTCTGCATTGCTAATTATCCTATCAATAAAACCATCACCTTTATTTCCTAAAACCTTGTACCTGTTTAATTATGCCAAAAAGGAAAGACTCACACAGACAAAACACAACTTTAACCCCAGAACCTGACACCTCTGCACAACAGCTCCCAACTCCTGAACCTGCTCCCTTGCAGAGTATGACAATATATATATGTCTGTGTGTTTTCTGTGGGTGTCTCTGTGAGGGTGTGTGTGTGTCCATTGTCTGTTCCTTTTTAGGACAGTTTGACCTTACTACTGATTATTCACATCTTTCTAAAGACTTTGAGACTAATGAGACCTTTCCGGAAGTCACCAATCCACCACTTAACCTTTAAATTATTGTTTAGGCAGTTCAGGGCCCTTCCTTTCAGCCACTGTATGCTGTTGTCATCATTTAGTTGGCATCTTCCTTGACAAAAAGATAATCAGAACTCCATAGTTTGCCTTGCAAATCTGCTTTCTTGACAAAACTGTAGCTACTTCATTACTTGTCAGGTCAATGTAAACAAGTGCTGAGTGTCTGTGTGGGTGTCAGTGTCTGAGTGTGTTTGTGTGTTTCTTTGCATGTCTGCTAGAGTGTCTATATGTGAATCATTATGTGTGAGTGTGTGTTTCAGTGTATGAGTGTGTCTGTGTGTTACTACCTTTACAGCATTTCCAAGTTTGACTACGTTTAAGAATAAAGTGCATATATACGTTTTAGTCACTTGGCCAAAAATTGCACATGTCAAGGGGGGGGGGGGCTGATCAATGGTTAAGTCAGGGGCCCCAAAATTTCTAGTGGTGGCACTGCTAGATTGAGACTCCATGGAGGAGAAATAGATTTAATAACAGGTTTTATTCTAGACAAAGCCTGCACTAATCAATGTCTGGGAGATGAGCAATCTTTTGGTGAAACATAACAGAGCAGAAATCTGTCCTTTCAAAGTATTCAAATAAGTTGTTATCTAAAATATCTTAAAGAAACTTCTAGGAATTCTAAATGTATGTCAAGAAAAATTATGAGTGGAACACCAGGATATTAGTTTTCCAAACCTTATAATAAATTTTCATGGAAACAGGTTTTCTTGCTTGTATCTTAGTATTAATTGCAGAGTCTGAAAAACCTCAGTGACTGAGACCTAGGTGTTCAATCTCCATGCCATTAAATTCAGAGATTTAAGTCTGGATGAAAGAAGGGACCTTGAGACAGAAGGTCTGGTCTTAGAGGAATATGCCATGGAGGGTAGCTGGACATCCAAACCAGATCTGCATACCAGATCCTGAGAGGCCACACAGGGGCTATCAGAAGTACAGATGATTGTTCCATCTTGATCTTTGAAATCACTCTGGGTAGTAGAACTAGAGGAGGAAATATATAAGCATATTGGAATGACCAAGAGACTGCTAGAGCATCCGTCATTACTGCTTGAGGATCCCTTGACCCTGCAAGGTATTGTGGAAGTCTCTTGTTCAGACGAGAGGCCATAAGATCTATTTGTGGAAGACCCCAGATCTGAACAATTTGAAAGAATACATCCTGATGGAGAGACTATTCCCCTGGGTGTAAAGACTGATGGCTGAAATAATCTGCCTCCCAATTGTCCACACCTGGGATGTGAATCGCAGTGATGAGACAGGAATTGGTGTCTGCCCAAGAAAGTATCCAGGATACTTCTTTCATGGCTAGGCAACTTTGAGTTTACCCTTGATGATTGACATATGCCACTGTTGGGATATTATCTGTTTGAAAACGAAAGATGGATTTGTTCTCCAGTAGAGGCCAAGCTTGAAGAGCTTTGAAAAGAGCACAGAGTTCCAAGATATTGATTGGAATCTTTGTTTCCTGAATATTCCAAACTCCCTGTGCAGTCAGGGACCCCCATACTGCTCCCCAGCCTGTAAGACTTGCATCTGTTGTAATCACAGACCAGGTAGGGCAAACAAAGGAGGCCCCCTGAAGAAATTGGTGATCTAGCCACCATGTCAGAGAAAAACAAGTGTTGGGATCCAAGAATATTAGTTATGTCCGATGCTCAAATCATTAGGCCTAACACCTTCATGCACATAGCCACTGAAGGGTATCATTGGGACTGAAGGTTCAGACAAGCTGATTAAAGATTCATTTAATCCATTTAATTTATTAATCCTTAATGTGTTATTTTTACTTTATTTTAGGAACAACATAAGGGGATTAGTATGTTGAGGTCTACTTTCTTTGTTAATTTAAAGAGACATGAAACCCGAAAGTTTTCTTTGTGATTCAGATAGAGGATATAATTTTAAACAACTGTAAGGCATTGGGAACTTTTCATGATTCCATGCACAAATAATGAATCAAACTGTTAAAATATTAGTAGATAGTAAAGCTTTTATTTTGCTTTGCTTTCAGTAAAAAAACCCATATACTTGTTTCTAGACTAGCTAAAAAAACTAAGGCTTGTTTAACTTATGGGCAACAAGAAGCGACTGCCAGGTGGTAAATCCCATAGAACAAGCCACTAAGCTGTTGCTCATTCCTGGCAGACTGCTTCTCTTTCTGTTTGTATTTGTTTAACTTATGCTCTGGCCTGTGGCCTTTAGAAGATATTTAGTGCAGTCAGATTTAATACAGAATGTAGCATGGTAACTAACCCTTATTATGACTAATACAGACGATGCAGGAGGAGGCCAGTGCAGCTATGTAAAAGAGTATAGTTATAGTCTCGCAGAACTGAAGCAACAAAAGAGAGAGTCACAGAGAGTTGGATTAAGAACTGAAGTGAAAAGCAGTTGATTAGTTCTGAACTGAGAGCAGATTGCAAACTTACGCCTAGATTTAGAGTTCTGCGTTAGCCGTCAAAACCAGCGTTAGGGGGTCCTAACGCTGGTTTTTACCGCCCGCTGGTATTTAGAGTCAGTCAGGAAAGGGTCTAACGCTCACTTTCCAGCCGCGACTTTTCCATACCGCAGATCCCCCTACGCCAATTGCGTATCCTATCTTTTCAATGGGATCTTTCTAACGCCGGTATTTAGAGTCTTGGCTGAAGTGAGCGTTAGAACTCTAACGACAAGACTCCAGCTGCAGAGAAAAGCCAGGAGTTAAGAGCTTTCTGGGCTAACGCCGGTTCATAAAGCTCTTAACTACTGTGCTCTAAAGTACACTAACACCCATAAACTACCTATGTACCCATAAACTGAGGCCCCCCCACATCGCCGCCACTCTATTAAATTTTATTAACCCCTAATCTGCCGACCACACACCGCCGCCACCTACATTATCCCTATGTACCCCTAATCTGCTGCCCCTAACACAGCGGACACCTACATAATATTTATTAACCCCTAATCTGCCCCCCCCAACGTCGCCGCTACCTACCTACAATTATTAACCCCTAATCTGCCGACCGGACCTCACTGCTACTATAATAAATGTATTAACCCCTAAAGCTAAGTCTAACCCTAACCCTAACACCCCCCTAAGTTAAATATAATTTTTATCTAACGAAATCAAATAAATCTTATTAAATAAATTAATCCTATTTAAAGCTAAATACTTACCTGTAAAATAAACCCTAATATAGCTACAATATAAATAATAATTATATTGTAGCTATTTTAGGATTAATATTTATTTTACAGGCAACTTTGTATTTATTTTAACTAGGTACAATAGCTATTAAATAGTTATTAACTATTTAATAACTACCAAGCTAAAAGAAATACAAAATTACCAGTAAAATAAATCCTAACCTAAGTTACAATTAAACCTAACACTACACTATCATTAAATAAATTAAATACAAATACCTACAAATAAATACAAATAAATACACTAACTAAAGTACAAAAAATAAAAAAAGAACTAAGTTACAAAAAATAAAAAAATAATTTACAAACATTATAAAAATATTACAACAATTTTAAGCTAATTACACCTACTCTAAGCCCCCTAATAAAATAACAAAGCCCCCCAAAATAAAAAAATGCCCTACTCTATTCTAAAATAAAAATTGTAAAGCTCTTTTACCTTACCAGCCCTTAAAAGGGCCTTTTGCGGGGCATGCCCCAAAGAATTCTGCTCTTTTGCCTGTAAAAAAAACCCCATACAATACCCCCCCAACATTACAACCCACCACCCACATACCCCTACTCTAACCCAAACCCCCCTTAAATAAACCTAACACTACACCCCTGAAGATCTCAGCCGAGCCGAATTCTTTATCCAATCCGGGCGATGTCTTCATCCAAGGGGGGGCTGAAGAGGTCCATCATCCGGCTGAAGTCTTCATCCAAGCGGGGGCTGAAGAGGTCCATCATCTGGCTGAAGTCTTCTATCAAGCGGCATCTTCAATCTTCTTTCTTCCGGCTACATCTTCATCCCACTGAAGCAGAACATCCTTCCTCCACGACGAACTCCCGACAAATGAAGGTTCCTTTAAGGGACGTCATCCAAGATGGCGTCCCTCGAATTCAGATTGGCTGATAGGATTCTATCAGCCAATCGGAATTGAGGTAGGAATAATCTGATTGGCTGATGGAATCAGCCAATCAGATTAAAGTTCAATCCGATTGGCTGATCCAATCAGCCAATCAGATTGAGCTCACATTCTATTGGCTGTTCCGATCATCCAATAGAATGCGAGCTCAATCTGATTGGCTGATTCAATCAGCCAATCAGAATTTTCTTACCTTAATTCCGATTGGCTGATAGAATCCTATCAGCCAATTGGAATTCAAGGGACGCCATCTTGGATGACGTCCCTTAAAGGAACCTTCATTCGTCGGGAGTTTGTAGTGGAGGAAGGATGTTCCGCATCGGCGGGATGAAGATGGAGCCGGAAGAAAGAAGATTGAAGATGCCGCTTGATAGAAGACTTCAGCCGGATGATGGACCTCTTCAGCCCCCACTTGGATGAAGACTTCAGCCGGATGATGGACCTCTTCAGCCCCCGCTTGGATGAAGACATCGCCCAGATTGGATGAAGAATTCGGCTCGGCTGAGTGAAGATGACTCAAGGTAGGAAGATCTTCAGGGGGGTAGTGTTAGGTTTATTTAAGGGGGGTTTGGGTTAGATTAGGGGTATGTTGGTGATGGGTTGTAATGTTGGGGGGGTATTGTATGTTTTTTTTTACAGGCAAAAGAGCAGAATTCTTTGGGGCATGCCCCGCAAAAGGCCCTTTTAAGGGCTGGTAACGTAAAAGAGCTTTACAATTTTTATTTTAGAATAGGGTAGGGCATTTTTTATTTTGGGGGGCTTTGTTATTTTTTTAGGGGGCTTAGAGTAGGTGTAATTAGTTTACATTTCTTGTAATCTTTTTTTATTTTTTGTAATTTAGTGTTTGTTTTTTTTGTAAGTTAGTGTTTTTTTTTTTGTAATTTAGTTTAGTTGATATAATTGTAGGTAATTGTAGGTAGTTTATTTAATTAATTTATTGATAGTGTAGTGTTAGGTTTAATTGTAACTTAGGTTAGGATTTATTTTACAGGTAATTTTGTAATTATTTTAACTAGGTAGCTATTAAATAGTTATTAACTATTTAATAGCTATTGTACCTGGTTAAAATAAATACAAAGTTGCCTGTAAAATAAATATTAATCCTAAAATAGCTACAATATAATTATTATTTATATTGTAGCTATATTAGGGTTTATTTTACAGGTAAGTATTTAGCTTTAAATAGGATTAATTTATTTAATAAGATTTATTTTATTTCGTTAGATAAAAATTATATTTAATTTAGGGGGGTGTTAGGGTTAGACTTAGCTTTAGGGGTTAATACATTTATTATAGTAGCGGTGAGGTCCGGTCGGCAGATTAGGGGTTAATAATTGTAGGTAGGTAGCAGCGACGTTGGGGGGGGGGCAGATTAGGGGGTAATAAATATAATATAGGGGTCGGCGGGGGTTAGGGGCAGCAGATTAGGGGTTCATAGGGATAACGTAGGTTGCGGCGGTGTACGGAGCGGCAGATTAGAGGTTAAAAATAATATGCAGGGGTCAGCGATAGCAGGGTCGGCAGATTAGGGTTTAATAAGTGTAAGGTTAGGGGTGTTTAGACTCGGGGTACATGTTAGGGTGTTAGGTGCAGACTTAGGAAGTGTTTCCCCATAGGAAACAATGGGGATGTGTTAGGAGCTGAACGCTGCTTTTTTGCAGGTGTTAGGTTTTTTTTCAGCTCAAGCGGCCCCATTGTTTCTTATGGGGGAATCGTGCACGAGCACGTTTTTGAAGCTGGCCGCGTCCATAAGCACCGCTGGTATTGAGAGTTGCAGTGGCAGTAAATTATGCTCTACGCTCCCTTTTTGGAGCCTAATGCAGCCCCTTCTGTGAACTCTAAATACCAGCGGTATTTAAAAGGTGCGGGGGAAAAAATACACGCGTAGCTAACGCACCCCTTTGGCCGCAGAACTCTAAATCTAGCCTTTAGATTGACATAGTCTAGATGCTGCTGGGTTGTGTGCAAGACTTTTTTTTTAAAGACAGATTTATTAAACCTGTAAGCAAATGAAACTTGAACAGAAACTAACTGAACACAGAAATTTGGTAGCAGAGCAGCTCCCAAGTGGAACAAAGACTTGACAAAGCAGCTGTTTAGAGGAGACTTTGCTGAAACCCCTCCCACAAAAGGCCAGATTATGATTGTTAGCACGGGTTGCAATAACCAATATCCTGCCTGCACTAATTTACACATGTATAACAAGTTGAAAATAAACTTGATTGTTCAAACACAATCAAAATTTGTGCATGTCAGGTTAGCACCAGTGGGGAGACCTAGCGTATAGATAAGAGTTTAAAAAAAGTGCACCAAACACAACATAAATACATTAAAATAAAGTGTTATACTCATAGATTATTGATATAAATATTAATAAAAATGTATCATAATTGTTAAGATATATGGCAAGGTGTTTTTTTATATATATATATATATATATATATACACTTTTGGGCCCTTTCCACTCAAATACCTTAAAAACAAAATAATTTTT
The DNA here is from genome assembly GCF_027579735.1 of Bombina bombina. NCBI lineage: Eukaryota > Metazoa > Chordata > Amphibia > Anura > Bombinatoridae > Bombina > Bombina bombina. Next base: position 257,226,239 of record NC_069506.1, read on the forward strand.
ATTCAATTTTAATATTTTATAATGAAATTAAACTACATATAGTGCATGTCATTTTATACAATACTAGTACTAAAGCCCAAGTACACGGGCCATTTTGTGCAGTACATCGGTCCCACCCCTTGCTCTCACGCCCTCTCTATTGCTCTCTCTCCCCCTATCTTTTGCTTTCTCTCCCCCCTCTCCTTTGCACTCTACCCTCTTTTGCTCTCTCTCTCCCCTCTTTGGCTCTCTCTGCCCCCTCTTTTGTTCTCTCCACCCTCTTTGGCTCTCTCTCCCCCCCTCTTTGGTTCTCTCCCCCCTCTTTGGCTCTCTCTCCCCCCTCTTTGGCTCTCTCTGCCCCCCTTTTGTTCTCTCCCCCCTCTTTGGCTCTCTTTGCCCCCTCTTTTGTTCTCTCCCCCCTCTTTGGCTCTCTCTCCCCCCTCTTTGGTTCTCTCCCCCCTCTTTGGCTCTCTCTCCCCCCTCTTTGGCTCTCTCTGCCCCCTCTTTGGCTCTCTCCCCCCTTTCTTTTGCTCTCTCTGCCCCCTCTTTCGTTCTCTCCCCCCTCTTTGGCTCTCTCTCCCCCCTCTTTGGCTCTCTCTGCCCCCTCTTTGGCTCTCTCTGCCCCCTCTTTGGCTCTCTCCCCCCTTTCTTTTGCTCTCTCTCCCCCCTCTTTGGCTCTCTCTCCCCCCTCTTTGGCTCTCTCTCCCCCCTCTTTGGCTCTCTCTGCCCCCTCTTTGGCTCTCTCCCCCCTTTCTTTTGCTCTCTCTGCCCCCTCTTTTGTTCTCTCCCCCCTCTTTGGCTCTCTCTCCCCCCTCTTTGGCTCTCTCTGCCCCCTCTTTGGCTCTCTCCCCCCTTTCTTTTGCTCTCTCTGCCCCCTCTTTTGTTCTCTCCCCCCCTCTTTGTCTTTCTCTGCCCCCTCATTGGCTCTCTCTGCCCCCTGTTTGGCTCTCTCTCCCCCTCTATTGTTCTCTCCCCCCTCTTTGGCTCTCCCCCCTCTATTTAGCTCTCTCCCCATAAATTTGTCTCTCTCCCCCCTTCTATGGCCCTTCTCCCCCCTTCTTTGGGCCTTATTCCTCCCTCTCTTGCCACGCCCACATCGTGGCACCCCGCCCGACCACGCCCCCTCATGGCGACACCTGCCCGGCCACGCCCCCTCACGACGACACCCATCCAGCCACGCCCATCGCGGTGATACCTGCTCGGCCACGCCCCCATCGCGGCACTCCGCCCGGCCACGCCCATCGCAGTGACATCCGCCGGGCAAGCCCCTCGCCTTACCCGGTCACGCCCCAAATGGCCAGGTATGTCTGTCACGTGCAGTCTCTACTGCGCATTACTGCATCTGACAAACATACTTGGCCATTTATTATATAGGATGCCAATTTACTTCTGTTATCAAGTTTGCTTCCTTTTATTGGTATCCTTTTGTTGAAATATTAACTTATGGTAGGCTCAGGGGCAGTAATGCACTACTGCAAGCTAGTTGAACATATTGAGTGAGCCAATGACAAGAGGCATATATATGTATCCACCAATCGCCTGCTAGCTCTCCGTAGTTTATTGATGTTCCTAAGCCTACCTAGGTATGATTTTAAAGATATCAATGGGGAAAAGCAAATTTTAATATTAGAAGTAAATTGGGAATTTGTATAACATTGCGTGCTGTCTTAATTAGTTACATTTTTATTTTACGGTTTGTTTATGTATCACGTGTCTGATATAAATTTGACCATTTCTTATCTAACTGGGCACTTTATCTAAATTTAAAGATAATATATTTCCTTTAAAGGGATATTCCAGTCAAAACTGAATTGCACGTAGATGAACTACTTCTTTGGACAGAAACATATTTACAATATACATACATTAGCAAAAATGGTTCTAGTAAAAGTTGTCTCTATTTTAGTGTTACCATTTTTCTCTGCACGTGCATGTGAAGCATAGCTAGATATTCTCAGTGCACCAGCACTTTAAATACCGCAGCTGCTCCAACTTGTCAGCAATTAACAAATTGAGTGATTACTAGATGATAATAACACTTTAGGCTCTCTGAACAAGTGCTGTATTTAAAATGCTGGTGCACGGAGCATACCTAAATACACTCTTGAAACAGCAATAACTTTTATTACAAGCATTTTTGCTAATACATGTATATTGCAAAAATGAATGATTCTATTCAAAAGTGGAATGTACCCATGTGCATTCCATTTTTGACTGGAATGTCCCTTTAAATACGAGATGCATGATCCTATAAGTATGCGTCTATGCAAAATCTATACTATAATTGCGTTTGTAATGTCAGTCGCCGTCAGCAGTTGCTTCTCTGCCTCCAGGTGGATTCTGAAAATGGCAGGGTGGTGAAAGAATCCACCGCAGCGAAGCGAAGGCAAACGGAGCATTACTAAAAATAGGCAGCGAAGGCAAACGGAGAATTAAAAAAAAAAACTGCCCTTAATAAGTATGAAAAAAAACATCTAACCGCACGCAATAAGTATTAAAAAAAAAATACCGCCCGCAATAAGTATTAAAAAAAAAAAACTAAGCTCCCACAATAAATATTTAAAAAAAACAAAAACTATCCACCCGTATGAAGTATTAAGAAAAAAATAAACTAACCGCCGGCATGAAATATTAAGAAAAAAAACCTTACTACCTAATAAAATTATTAACCCCTAAATCCGCAAACCCCAACATCGCAAACTACCTAATACATCTATTAACCCCTAAACCGCCAACCCCCACAACGCATTAAACCTAATTACCTATTAACTCCAACACCGCCAACCCCCCACAATGCAAAAAAATAATTTAATGACTAAGCCCCCTAACCTAACACCCCCTAAATTAACCCCTTAATTACAATAAAAATAAACTACATTACAATAATAAATACAAAAAAAATTACATTAATCTAATTTTAAAAAAAAACTCAGCAATTGATGACATGAGATTTTCACATTAATATGCATGAAATTTAAATTCGTAAAAAGTGCAATTTAAATTACATGCATATTAATGTGAAAATCTCACGTCATTAATTGCTGAGTTCTCTATAAGATAAAAGGTGGCAGTATAAACACCGGGAAGTGAGCTACAAAAGTTGCAACTTTGATGAGTGGACTGCAACAATAAATTAGTTATTTGCAACTTTTCTAAAGGCGGAGTGCAACAATCTCTAACAAAAGTGTATATATTTAAAAAGCAATACCTTTCATAATCGAAGGTTTAATTTTATTGTAGAGGAGGTGGAGACGTCCTCTCCTCTTTTTATACTCAAATTCTTATTTGCAATGTTGAATGTTTTTTCTATGAATATATTTCCTCTAAATGGTATTCCTTGAATGTTTTTATGTATGAACAGCTTCAGTCTAGAACGCATATATATGTATTGATTTGAGAATCTGTAGAAATAAATATCAGCATATTTTAACCTTTATGTATTTACGATTCAATTTCTATAAGCACACTATATATTATATTCTATGACCAATTGAAAACATCCCTAGCAATCCTATATTCTGTATAAGTGAAGCGCTGTTTATTTCCTCTTTTATTTCTAACTTTGATATATAACTTTATGTCAGTATACACTCTATGTAAAGATATATATATTTCCCTTGTCTGTTCTCCTACACTGGACACTGTCTGCCTGTTACCTAAGCCCCCCTCATGATTTTTACGACACCTCCTCCTCTCCCTGCACTTTCTGTCTTCTTAGCTATTCTGTGTTTTAAGATATAATCTGTAAATTCCATTGAATTGGTCAGTATTGCTTTAGACTTGATAAAGGAAGGAACTCTTCTGAAAGCTTGTCAACTTATAAATGTATAGTTAGTCCAATAAAAAAGATCAATGCAATACTCTTGTTATTTTGATATCTATCTATCTATATATATATATATATATATATATATATATATATATATATATATATCCTAAGTCTACCTTCATTTTTTTATTTTATCACACGTACATTTCTTTCACGCAGGACAAATCTAAGTTATTGCCTGAATGCTTTTTATATCTATATACAGGTGGCCCTCGGATTACACCGGTTCAATTTGCGCCGTTTCAGAAGTAGTTATTTGCGCCGTTTCAGCAAAGTTAAGCTAGTTTAACAGCCTGAAATCCGATCAGCCAATCAGATTGAGCTCGCATTCTATTGGCTGATCGGAACAGCCAATAGAATGCGAGCTCAATCTGATTGGCTGATTGGATCAGCCAATCGGATTGAACTTGATTCTGATTGGCTGATTCCATCAGCCAATCAGAATTTTCCTACCTTAATTCCGATTGGCTGATAGAATCCTATCAGCCAATCGGAATTCGAGGGACGCCATCTTGGATGACGTCCCTTAAAGGAACCGTCTTTCTTCAGTTGGAAGTCGGAGGAAGAAGATTGATCCGCGCTGGAGGTCTTCACGATGGAGCCGTTCCTCATCGGATGAAGATAGAAGATGCTGCTTGGATCAAGATGGTTGCCGGTCTGGATCGCCTCTTCTTCCTGGATAGGATGAAGACTTTGGAGCCTCTTCTGGACCTCTTCATCCGCAGGATTATGGATCGCCAGCCCCCGCTTGGGTTGGATGAAGATTTCGAAGCCAGGACCGATTGGTGATACCCGGCGAGGTGAAGATAAGGTAGGAAGATCTTCAGGGGCTTAGTGTTAGGTTTATTTAAGGGGGGTTTGGGTTAGATTAGGGGTATGTGGGTGGTGGGTTGTAATGTTGGGGGGGGGAATTGTATGTTTTTTTTTACAGGCAAAAGAGCTGAATTCTTTGGGGCATGCCCCACAAAAGGTCCTTTTAAGGGCTGGTAAGATAAAAGAGCTTTGAACTTTTTAAATTTAGAATAGGGTAGGGCATTTTTTATTTTGGGGGGCTTTGTTATTTTATTAGGGGGCTTAGAGTAGGTGTAATTAGTTTAAAATTGTTGTAATATTTTTCTAATGTTGGTAAATATTTTTTATTTTTTGTAACTTAGTTCTTTTTTATTTTTTGTACTTTAGTTAGTTTATTTTATTGTATTTATTTGTAGATATTGTATTTAATTAATTTATTGATAGTGTAGTGTTAGGTTTAATTGTAGATAATTGTAGGTATTTTATTTAATTAATTTATTGATAGTGTAGTGTTAGGTTTAATTGTAACTTAGGTTAGGATTTATTTTACAGGTAATTTTGTAATTATTTTAACTATTTTAGCTATTAAATAGTTCTTAACTATTTAATAGCTATTGTACCTGGTTAAAATAAATACAAAGTTACCTGTAAAATAAATATAAATCCTAAAATAGCTATAATATAATTATAATTTATATTGTAGCTATATTAGGGTTTATTTTACAGGTAAGTATTTAGCTTTAAATAGGAATAATTTATTTAATAAGAGTTAATTTATTTCGTTAGATTTAAATTATATTTAATTTAGGGGGGTGTTAGGGTTAGGGTTAGACTTAGCTTTAGGGGTTAATCTTTTTATTACAGTAGCGGCGAGATTCGGTCTGCAGATTAGGAGTTAATAATTGAAGTTAGGTGTCGGCGATGTTAGGGAGGGCAGATTAGGGGTTAATACTATTTATTATAGGGTTATTGAGGCGGGAGTGAGGCGGATTAGGGGTTAATAACTTTATTATAGTAGCGGTGCGGTCCGGTCGGCAGATTAGGGGTTAATAAGTGTAGGCAGGTGGAGGCGACGTTGAGGGGGGCAGATTAGGGGTTAATAAATATAATATAGGGGTCGGCGGTGTTAGGGGCAGCAGACTAGGGGTACATAGGGATAATGTAGGTAGCGGCGGTTTACGGAGCAGCAGATTAGGGGTTAAAAAAAATATGCAGGTGTCAGTGATAGCGGGGGTGGCAGATTAGGGGTTAATAAGTGTAAGGTTAGGGGTGTTTAGACTCGGGGTTCATGTTAGGGTGTTAGGTGCAGACGTAGGAAGTGTTTCCCCATAGAAAACAATGGGGCTGCGTTAGGAGCTGAACGCTGCTTTTTTGCAGATGTTAGGTTTTTTTTTCAGCTCAAATGGCCCCATTGTTTTCTATGGGGGAATCGTGCACGAGCACGTTTTTGAAGCTGGCCGCGTCCGTAAGCACCGCTGGTATCTAGAGTTGCAGTGGCGTTAAATTATGCTCTACGCTCCCTTTTTGGAGCCTAACGCACTGAAAACCCAGCCATTCTGTGAACTCTAAATACCAGCGGTATTTAAAAGGTGTGGGGGAAAAAAAGCATGCGTAGCTAATGCACCCCTTTGGCCGCCAAACTCTAAATCTAGCCGTATGTCTGCACCTAACACCCTAACATGTACCCCGAGTCTCTAAACACCCCTAATCTGACACTTATTAACCCCTAATCTGCCGCCCCCCGCTATCGCTGACACCTGCATTATCTTATTAACCCCTAATCTGCCGACTGGATATCGCCGTAGGTAGCTAGTAAATAGTTAATAACTATTTACTAACTAGTCTACCTAGTTAAAATAAATACAAACTTAACTGTGAAATAAAAATAAAACCTTAGATAACTACAATGTAACTATTAGGTTTATTTTACAGGTAAGTATTTATTTTAAAATAGGAATTATTTAGTTAATAATAGTAGGTTTTATTTAGAATTATTTGAATTATAATAAAGTTAGGGGTGTTAGGGTTACGTTAGGGTTAGACTTAGGGTTAAGTTTAGGGGTTAATATATTTATTTAGTGTTAGTGTTGTGGGAGGCCAGAGGTTTAGGGGTTAATAACTTTAGTATAGTGGCGGCGGCGACGTTGGGGGTGGCAGATTAGGGGTTAATAAATGTAATGTAGGTGCCGGCGATATCGGGGGTGGCAGATTAGGGGTTAATAAATGTAATGTAGGTGCCGGCGATATCGGGGGCGGCAGATTAGGGGTTAATAAATGTAATGTAGGTGTCGGCGATATTGGGGGCGGCAGATTAGGGGTGTTTAGACTCGGGGTTTATGTTAGGGTGATAGGTTTAAACATACATTTTCTTTCCCCATAGACATCAATGGGGCTGCGTTATGGAGCTTTACGCTCCGTCATTGCAGGTGTTAGGCTTTTTTTAGCCGGCTCTCCCCATTGATGTCTATGGGGAAATTGTGCATGAGCACGTCAAAGCAGCGCTGGTATTTGGGTGCGGTATGGAGCTCAACGCTGCCATATCGCCCGCAAACGCAAGGTCTTTGCAAACCTGTAATAGCAGCGATATTAAAGGTGAGCAGTGGAAATAACTTGCAAGTTATTAGCGAGCCACTCATAACGCAAAACTCGTAATCTGGCTGTTAATTTTTACCTGAAACATCTCCAGTTATTTTACATGGCACAGACAAAGCTTTGTTTTCTGTTTCACAATTTATTGAAGTGTTGATGATTTCCAAATTCTACAGAGACAAAGTTGAAAAATCTTTTTTCCCCAAAACCTTTCAATCCGTTTGTGTAGATTTTTCATGACACTCTAAATGGACTCCAGCATAGCATTGCAATATTTTGCTATTATTTCACTCCCCTTTCCAAAGTTTTTATGTTACTTGCACCAAGTCCAATTATTTGTAATATACTGGAGTTTTACATATTTAACACAATTTCATAAAGGCTATTACTATTCACATTTCAATAATCTTTGATTAATTCCTTAATACTTTTTTCAATTTTTCTTGTTTAATAACTTGAATGCTGAAATATGCTGGAGTCTCCCCTTTGGCAAACCATTTTATTGTAATCAAGATTTCAGATTGATGATGGAGAAACCTTTCCCCCCCCCCCCCCCCCCAAGGATATGAAAGTGCTAATTGTCAATACTTAGGAATCTGTATAATTAGCCACTTGTCATGTTAATTAAGTTTTTATGGAACATAATTAAGATGATGTATACCAGAAAATATTTTAAATCTATACATTTTCCCCAGAGCATTTTAACTTTTAGAGCAAGTTCACATTTATGAAGCATATTCCTTTTTTTTGTTGCTATATCTCCAATGCTAGAACTGAGTTTCTTTTCTATTATTTTAGTAGATAAAGAGCCGTTATGGGATAATGTTTCACTTCAAACAAAGCCAAATTCAGAACATCAAATGCAAAGCTAAGTTGAAAAAAAATAAAAATAAAAAATTTCAAGAAATTACAGAAAAATTTAGACCACAACTGGTACCTTCTCTCAGCTTTTGTGTACCAGAAAATGTATAATATATTTATTCTACAATCACTTAAAAGGACAGTCTAGTCCAAAATAAACTTTCATGATTCTGATAAGGCATGTAATTTAAACAACTTTCTAATTTACTTTTATCACCAATTTTGCTTTGTTCTCTTGGTATTCTTAGTTGAAAGCTAAACCTAGGAGGTTCATATGCTAATTTCTTAGACCTTGAAGGCCGCCTCTTATTTTAATGCATTTTGACAGTTTTTTTTACCACTAGAGGGTGTTAGTTCATGTGTGCCGTTTAGATAACATTGTGCTCATGCACGTGGAGTTATCTAGGAGTCAGCACTGATTGGATAAAATGTAAGTCTGTCAAAAAATAAGGGGGTAGTCTGCAGTGGATTAGATTCAAGATAATCACAGAGGCAAAAAGTATATTAATATAACCATGTTGGTTATGCAAAACGGGGGAATAGGTAATAAAGGGATTATATAACTTTTAAAATACTAAAAATTCTGGTGTAGACTGTCCCTTTAACGCTCCTGCAACCCCTACAATTTTCATATTCTCCACCAATTGTGATCATCCATTTCAGTAACTTGTTTCCTTTTATTGTATTCTGTGATATGTGCACACATATATGCACATACATGCCTTGCAGGCTCCATCCATATGGTTCCTGGAGATGCCTCTGATGGTTTATATGCTTTCTTTCACAGAGGATACCTTCTGCTAGATGCATTGTAAAGCTGTTTTTAAATATTCAAAAAATCCTGTGAATTAAAGCTGCTGTGAAAGAGGTTTCAGATTGACTGGACTACAGCTGTTAAATTTGCAAGGAATATGGGGGTGAAAACCTATGATAAGTGGGTTCTGGCAGGGGGTTCCAATGGCTTGTAATAGCTTCAGATTTGAAAGCCTTGAATTGGCACAGGGGGTCTAACTTTGCTGAGTAATGTATGTGTTTTAGCGAAAAATGATAGGATTGCAACATTTAAAGGAACAGTTAGCTCATAGCATATATAAGCAATTAAGCACTGAATTACAAAAGACATGTTTTAAAATAATTTAACACTGCAATTTTGTTTGCACAGTTATAAGGTTTTGTAACTCAAGAGCAGTCCAGGGATACACTTCTTGTAAACACTGGTAGAATCAATGTTACTGGTCCCCTTAGCTGTGGCTAATCAGGGACAAATATAAATAAGCTTGTGATCTGAGTTAACCGATAACTTTATAGTAATGTGGCAGGCTTAGGTACATTTCTCCATACTCTCTTGGATAAAATGGAACACCTCTATTTTAAACCAAACCAGGCAAAATAAATAATGAAAGTGGAGTGTAATGTCCCTTTAAATTGTTTGGAGTAATCACTTATAAACAAACATATGTGTTTATAAATGATAACTGATGAAAAAATGATCCTGTGACCCATAGATTTTGTCAGTGTAAGATGTTTTCTATTTATGTTTCACCACATTCTGTTTTATTCTAAAGTTAGCTAAGGCAAAAAAAAACTTTTCATTGTTAGCTGTATTTTATGGATGCAGAACTTCACAAGGACCGTGAACATACAAGGGGTACAAGTTTTGCGATCAAATAAATGGTATAAAAAAAAAAGTTTATAAAAATTGATGAATGAAACTTATGTTGAATACATGTTGCACATGTAATTTTGATGTTTAAATTTTGGAGTATACTGTCCCTTGAAGGGACGTTCCGGCCTGCTGGATATTGTTAAATATAGAAATAAATTCAACGTGTTAAAGCCTGTCTGACTAGTCCTGAGACAAATACTATAGAAAAGTCTTAATATTATGTACACACTCCAGTTATTGCCAAAAACAAATGAATACTGTGTGTATAAAGATATTCCCTCCAGAGGCTGTAATGTGCGGCCCTTCTGTATTATTACGTACGACTTATGTGCTTATAACTTCTCAAACCACCAGCTCCACAACGGTTATACCGGAATAACCCCCTCGGCGTTCCTGGTCCGTCTCACTGGTCATGTGATGTATGGGATACAAGTGCCGCTTTGTGCTCAAGGATATCCTTACATTATCCCAGGAAGCTGTTCAACCAATTGCTTCAGTTTGTGGTTACAGACAAAACATCAGTCTATTTTATGGGTTAATTGTTCTGTTCTTTAAAGTGACTTAACTGTTCCCCTAATTCTCTCAAATTCTGTTTCATCATATACTCTATCTTCAATTTTTTAGCCAGTATTTAGACTGTGTATCATAATGCCTTAGATTAGAGCAATTTAGTTTAATTTTTAAAGGGACACTCAAGTCAAAATGAAACTTTCATTATTCAGATAGAGCATGCAATTTTAAACAACTTTCCAAATTACTTCCATTAACAAAATGTGCACAGTCTTTTTATATTTACACTTTTTGAGTCAGCAGCTCCTACTGAGAGTGTACAAGAATACACAGAATATACATATATGCATTTGTGATTTGCTTATGGCTGTCACATGATACAGGAGAAGTGTAAATAGATATAACTGAAATTCGTCAGAAAAAAAAATCTACTACTCATTTGAAGTTCAAACTAGGTGCTATTGCATTGTCTTTTTATTCATCTGTTTATTATGCAAATCTACTGTATTTAATGGTGCTTTAAGAATTGGCCTTTGGAAATATTATTCTTCCAATTTTTATAATGACAACTTTTTATGCATGTAATTTTTTGAATCCACAGTTTTAAAGAACATTTTTGCTGATAACTTATTCTCCTGTATCGATATTTGTATATCCAAAACATTAATACTGATCTTACTATGCTCATGAGTCAATGTTAGACCTAAATCATTCTTATTAATGTCCTCAAAGAACATTTTGAGTAATTCAAGGTCCCCCTTCCAAATTATAAGGTTGTAATCTATAAATCTTTTATACAGCAAAAGATTCTCACCCCATGGTAATTTTCTCAAAAATTCTTCTTTAAAAAAAAAAAAACATTAATAAATTTGCATATCTGGGTGGGAATCTTATGCTGATTGCGGTTCCCTTTCTCGTTAAGTACAATGTTTCATCAAATAAAAATCAGTTATTGGTGAGTATAAATTTTATACAATTTAAAAGAAAGATTTTTTTTGGGTATTTCACTTCATCTTTCTCCAAATAGAATTGAATTGCTTTTACTCCTAAAGTATGTGGTTAATGTTTGTGTAAAGTGAACATACATCACAAGTTGCTAAACAATAACTCTCATGCCACTTAGTTGTATTGAGAATATTCAAAAAGTGTGTTGAATCATTTATAAATGCTGGTAAGTTTGACACATATTGTAAAAAATAGTCAACATATCAGGATAAAGAGTCAGAAGCTTTTTCACCAGGAGCGTTACGTTAAAGGCATGAAATCCAAATATTTTCTGTCATGATTCAGATAGAACCACCGTTTTAAACAACTTTCCAATTTACTTCTATGATCTAATTTGCTTTATTCTACTGATATCCTTTGTTGAAGAAACACCAATGCATTACTGGAAGCTAGCTGAGTGCATTGGTTGAGCCACTAATATGAGGCATATTCATTTTAATGCATAAGAGAAAAACAAAGTCGTCACTCGTCAGTAGCTGGTTTAAAAATAAAATAAAAAATCTCTTTATTGAAAAACACTAAAACATAGAGGGTTTGTACCCTTAACAAAATAGACTAACATGTTTCGCCAAAACGCCATACTCATAGTCCCTAAAATTCACTGCACACATTCAGACTTAAAAACCCCCCTCTTGGGCCTGATTGGTTGAAAATTTGAACACCAATTAAAATTTAAAGGTACAATCACAAGCATTTCCTATACAATAGGTGCTGACCTATAGTATGGCCATTGGCCAGTAAATTATTACATTATAGTGTGAGCATATGACCTATACTGGAGTTATATATACCTTAGATCCATTTACCTCAATTTCACTTTAGTCAAGAAAATATGGAACATATTCGACAAATAATAAGTATACAGAAATTAATAGCAAGTGAGCATTATATTTTGAATATAATTTCTTAACAATATGTTTTTGCCTCTAATTGATAATATAGTTGGAATATTAATTTTGCAAAATAATATAGCTATTTACACTTTTTAAATCTTTAAATTTTAAAGATCTATCTAAATGACTCAGACGGTTCTATCAAATAATGTTACCACTAAATATATTAATCCCTATTCATCAAGGATAGAAAAAATGAAACATAGAGAAAACAATACAGAAGGTAACACATAGATGTTTTATGATGACCCTAGTATTCAAAATATCAGAGAGGTCCCTAAGACAGACAGAGGTCCTCAATTACTAGTGTCTTAGACAAGGCATTAACTATTCTCATTTATTTTAATTTTTATTTATATTTAGGGTATTCACTGCCAGTTCTCCCATACATATGTTTATATATATATATATATATATATATATATATATATATATATATATATATATATACATATCTGTGGTTTGTCCAGAGGAGAGGAAGAAACAAAATCAGCTCCAATAGTTAATAAAATCATATTCAGAGTTCAGACCAAAAGGCACCTTGGTCCGAAGTCTGAAGATCCAGTACATCTCTTGTCTGGACAATACCTGGTACGTGTCTCCTCCCCTCCTCTGGGCCTGTACCAATATTCATTTTAATATCTATGAAACACATTTTATTTACGGCCAATTGCCTTTGATCAGAAGTTATTTGTTTTCCTATGTCCAGAGCAAAACACAAGTTAAATAATACAAACACAAAAAGGGAACAGAGCGCAACCCACTCTAAGAGTAAAACCGTTTATTACAGGATATTAAAGCACATACATGACAAACACGTACACAGAATAAAATAAGTGCAGGCACTAAAAAGTCACCACAGGGTAATGTCCTTCACCAGCTCCCGGATAGAACTGTTCCTGCTCCTGCTGCTTTTAGGCACTTCTGAGTGAGTGTTGGATATCCGGAACGCCACAGGAAGTGGCTACGATACCAGGATCACCACAAACTCACGGACTGAGACTACCAATGGATAATCACTTGTAGCCGTGTGCGAAAAGACTCTACACGTTTCATCGGGTTACGACCCGACTTTGTCAAGAGATAGTTTGTCAATGGTACATAGTTCCTTTTAAATGTAGCGGGCTTGAAACACCTCCGATGTGAAGTGGAATTTTATTGGCTGGTACTCCTGATCGGGGCGATGATCCTTCTTGTGTTTCTACAATGTCCGTCACATATCTTTTTTGCAAAAAACACACAAGCTGTATAAAAGCTGAATAGAAGGACAGTATAAGAACATAATAACCACGTATTAAAAAGTACATATTAAAAAGCCACTTCCCTATTATCTTCCTGTCCAGCAGCTTGAGGTGAGGGTGCCTAACTGCCTATTAATCACTGCAGATTGAAATGCATAGAATAGGTGCAGAACCAATATTATCTAACATGCTAACAATGCAGAGAACTGATTGCAGAAAAATGCAAGTAAAAAACGTTTTTGTTCATTAAACTTAGTTTGATGATGATGCAATCTGTTGTGTAATTATTTTATTAGGTGATGTTTAGCAAATGTTTTTGTTCATTAAACTTAGTTTGATGATGATTCAATCTATATTATTAGGTTTATAATGCTGTTTAGCATTAAAAGTCTTCATTTCAAAAATAATGTATTAGGTGTTACTTATGACAATTTTGAGAGGGGCCTGAAACCTAACTCCCTCACTTCCCGTTGACTTACATTATAAACTGGGTTTCAATTTACAACGGTTTCGATTTACAACCATTCCTCCTGGAACCTAACCCCGGCATAAACTGAAGGCTACCTGTATATAATCAGTCAGGCAATAACTCAGCTTTGATCTGCATGAAAGAAATGTACCTGTGATAAAACAGGGGCATCTCCAATGATAGATAAATGATAAATAAACCACACAGGTTTATTATATAGTCATTTCAAAATTTCCAGAAAAAAACTAATTGTTATCAGAATGGCAAAATAAATAAAAAGCACCCTCCAGTGTCTGTCTCTAACCAGCTCTCCTCACTGATTCTATCTCTCATACAAACAGATTTTCTTTCTTTCACACAAACTCTCTCTCTCTGTCGCTCACACAAACACAATCTATCACTCACCATCAATCAAGTATAAAATGCAGACTTACTTAGTAGCAGGCTTCCTCCTGCAGGCTCCCTGTTCCCTCCCCTTCCTCTGGCAGGCTTCCAGTGAGAGAGCTGGTTGGGAGGTCATGTGATTTTCTGGTGCAGTGCTCTGACTCCGTGGAGGCAGGAAGCGTTGTATAAACTGCATCTATGTCAGGTGCAGACACATCGCTCTCTAAATGTACTGACTACTGAGGGGCGCTGGGCCCCTCAGGGGGCACTTTACTGCCAGCCCAGTGCTATGTACTTATTGTGAGCTGTGTCGGCAACCTGGTGCCCGTCCTTTTTACCATGGTGCTCTGTGCAGTTGGAGTTTTGCATTGATTTGGCTTTTTTTCTCCTTTTTTTTTGTGTCATACCAATACAAACAAAAGCAATAAACATGAGAATGCCTAAACATTTGTAATTGCAACAATGTTCTGGGTGAAGTGGTGCATTATCTGACAGAAATGCAGGGGTGCCAATATTTTTGGCCATGACTAGACATGCGCGGTTCGTTTCGGATTTATTTGGAAATTCTGAAAATTCGGTAAATTCGGAGATTCGGATCGATTCAAATTTCCGCATTAAAATACTTCCGAATCTACCGAATGAATCCGAAATAGCTGCCGTATCTCCGAATAAATCCGAATTAGCTCGGTAAAATTCGGCATTTCCTATGGGGAAACACTAAGTCTGCACCTAACACCCTAACATGTACCCCGAGTCTCTAAACACCCCTAATCTGACACTTATTAACCCCTAATCTGCCGCCCCCGCTATCGCTGACACCTGCATTATCTTATTAACCCCTAATCTGCCGACCGGATATCGCCGTAGGTAGCTAATAAATAGTTAATAACTATTTACTAACTAGTCTACCTAGTCTACCTAGTTAAAATAAATACAAACTTAACTGTGAAATAAAAATAAAACCTTAGATAGCTACAATGTAACTATTAGGTTTATTTTACAGGTAAGTATTTATTTTAAAATAGGAATAATTTAGTTAATAATAGTAGGTTTTATTTAGAATTATTTGAATTATAATAAAGTTAGGGGTGTTAGGGTTACGTTAGGGTTAGACTTAGGGTTAGGTTTAGGGGTTAATATATTTATTTAGTGTTAGTGTTGTGGGAGGCCAGAGGTTTAGGGGTTAATAACTTTAGTATAGTGGCGGCGGCGACGTTGGGGGTGGCAGATTAGGGGTTTATAAATTTATGTAGGTGGCGGCGACATTGGGGGCAGCAGATTAGGGGTTAATAAATGTAATGTAGGTGCCGGCGATATCGGGGGCGGCAGATTAGGGGTTAATAAATGTAATGTAGGTGCCGGCGATATCGGGGGCGGCAGATTAGGGGTTAATAAATGTAATGTAGGTGTCGGCGATATCGGGGGCGGCAGATTAGGGGTGTTTAGACTCGGGGTTTATGTTAGGGTGTTAGGTTTAAACATACATTTTCTTTCCCCATAGACATCAATGGGGCTGCGTTACGGAGCTTTACTCTCCGTCATTGCAGGTGTTAGGCTTTTTTTAGCCGGCTCTCCCCATTGATGTCTATGGGGAAATTGTGCACGAGCACGTCAAAGCAGCGCTGGTATTTGTGTGCAGTATGGAGCACAACGCTGCCATATCACCCGCAAACGCAAGGTCTTTGCAAACCTGTAATAGCAGCGCTATTAAAGGTGAGCAGTGGAAATAACTTGCAAGTTATTAGCGAGCCACTCATAACGCAAAACTCGTAATCTGGCTGTTAATTTTTACCTGAAACATCTCCAGTTATTTTACATGGCACAGACAAAGCTTTGTTTTCTGTTTCACAATTTATTGGGGAGGGTGTTGAACCTCTTTCAACCCCCATTATTTTTTAAATTTAGCATTTAGTTTGGGCCGCCCAAAAACCTACAATATGGCTAACTGATGTACTATACATTAGAACGAGTCTTATCCAAGTGTTGAGATAAACAGAACTTGCCACGGCAAGACTTTATATAACTTTTTGAGTGTGAATCTGTGTTATGCTTGATACTTTTTAGAATTTAATTTAATGGAGCTGTGAATGTGATGGTTTGATGTGTGTGTTCTGTGCCAACAGCCTTTGCCATAAGTTCAAAGCGAATCATAAATAAGCTACTGTATCTATCTACCTGTAAAAATATCATATTAGAGTGCTTTCTAGAGAATCTATAACAGCAATACAATTAATATCATTTGAGCACTCTTAGCCGAATCTATGCACCTAGATTATAATGTAATATAGTTACCAATAGATTCTCGCCGCTATTTGAGCAAAACAGAAATTACTTGGCAGTATATGCTTTGGTAACTTAGATATTTACCTTAAAGGTCATACCATTTGGCAGTATCAGGTTGTAACCACTATTTAAAAAGATTCATATTGAATCAAAAAGATTGATACATCTCCGCTTATGTAACGTCACTAGTTACAAAATATTATTATATATTTGAAGCAATTTATGTAACTTCACCAGTTGCAATATATTATATATTTTGAAGCAGTTTGGCCAGCACTCCCTCATATAAAGGAGCACAATTCTAACTAAGTACAAAAATCTAACGCTCAAAACACACATACTACAAGTTACATCACCTTCTGAGAGTTACAAACCAATAATCAAACTAACCTATAGATTAAGAAGCAGTCAGTGTCAGTCACCTTGTATTACCAGATAATAATTATAATCTGAGTATAGATTGCAGACATTAAGCAATCCAAAGCTCTAGAGCCAATGACAAAATACATCAGACTGATAATACAGCTAATCAACCGATTGCGAATCTGTACAAGTCCATCATTTTGTATTTCCAGACAATAATTCAAACCTAAGCAATGATTTTGAATACTAGATAATTGAAACAAATGAGCCAATGGTAAAAGACATTTCGTAACCAAAAGGATAAAAATCTGGGTACTTCACCTATATTGACTTCCATAAATAATTGTACTATCTTGTATTACTCGATAATAATTAAAATCCAAGTACAGATTGCAGACACAAAAGCAATCTAAAGCACATGAGCCTATGATAAAAGACATTAAGCTACCAATAAAGCTAAACAATCTACTGTGAATTGGTAAACGCTCACAACTTAGTTATTCCAACTAAAATAATACTAACCCAAGTATAGATTGCAAATACAAGGCAATCTAAATATATGAGCCAATGATAAAAGACATCCAACAACTAAAAGTACAAAATAACGGGTACTTCACAGACATTTATTTTTTATAAATAACTGCTTATTCATTGAGCTCAATCGGTTAATATTTTTTCTCACTCTAATTTAGTGTACTATTATAAACAAGAGAAAAATACAATAAACTCCAGAATACCAACCTGATAAACCTTAAAAGTATCCAATTCATTACTGAGTTATAGCGATACTCAGGGAAATACCTACACATACTTATTCTTTTGTCTTCTCTCAGGAGATTCAAATACAGTCCATTTCCACATTATTTAGACAGTATTTTGACCAGATTCTCACACCTCTAAATTGAATAACACTGTTAACACTGAGTTATGTGACAGACTCGTTCTATTGGCCCACTCTCTTTGTGTTTTTTAACTTTTTATGTTGTGTGTTCTGTTTTTTAATGAAACTAATAAAGGTTAAATTTTAATTTAAATCACCAACTTCACCCTACTACTGGTGTTCTAAGTATAAATTCAGTTGATTATAGACTTCGGGGAGAATGAAGTGCTAAAGAAATGCATACTTTTTCAACTTCTATGTTGATCCTGCTCTTCTAGTTAATTCATGCATAAGCACTCAAGCTCAGGAAATTAATCCAGTTTTGATAAAAGCATCTCCCCCATACCAGTGTAGTGCTGTTGCACCCTTTTTCTTTCAAAGCTTTGTTTTCTGTTTCACAATTTATTGAAGTGTTGATGATTTCCAAATTCTACATAGACAAAGTTGAAAAATCTTTTTTCCCCAAAACCTTTCAATCCGTTTGTGTAGATTTTTCATGACACTCTAAATGGACTCCAGCATAGCATTGCAATATTTTGCTATTATTTCACTCCCCTTTCCAAAGTTTTTATGTTATTTGCACCAAGTCCAATTATTTGTAATATACTGGAGTTTTACACATTTAACACAATTTCATAAAGGCTATTACTATTCACAATTCAATAATCTTTGATTAATTCCTTAATACTTTTTTCAATTTTTCTTGTTTAATAACTTGAATGCTGAAATATGCTGGAGTCTCCCTTTTGGCAAACCATTTTATTGTAATCAAGATTTCAGATTGATGATGGAGAAACCTTTTTTTCCCCCCCAAGGATATGAAAGTGCTAATTGTCAATACTTAGGAATCTGTATAATTAGCCACTTGTCATGTTAATTAAGTTTTTATGGAACATAATTAAGATGACGTATACCAGAAAATATTTTAAATCTATACATTTTCCCCAGAGCATTTTAACTTTTAGAGCAAGTTCACATTTATGAAGCATATTCCTTTTTTTTATTGTTGCTTTCTCTCCAATGCTAGAACTGAGTTTCTTTTCTATTATTTTAGTAGATAAAGAGCAGTTATGGGATAATGTTTCACTTCAAACAAAGCCAAATTCAGAACATCAAATGCAAAGCTAAGTTGAAAAAAAAGTAAAATAAAAAATTTCAAGAAATTACAGAAAAATTTGGACCACAACTGGTAGCTTCTCTCAGCTTTTGTGTACCAGAAAATGTATAATATATTTATTCTACAATCACCTAAAGGGACAGTCTAGTCCAAAATAAACTTTCATGATTCTGATAAGGCATGTAATTTAAACAACTTTCTAATTTACTTTTATCACCAATTTTGCTTTGTTCTCTTGATATTCTTAGTTGAAAGCTAAACCTAGGAGGTTCATATGCTAATTTCTTAGACCTTGAAGGACGCCTCTTATTTTAATGCATTTTGACAGGTTTTTTTTACCACTAGAGGGTGTTAGTTCATGTGTGTCATTTAGATAACATTGTGCTCATGCACGTGGAGTTATCTAGGAGTCAGCACTGATTGGATAAAATGTAAGTCTGTCAAAAAATAAGGGGGTAGTCTGCAGTGGATTAGATTCAAGATAATTACAGAGGCAAAAAGTATATTAATATAACCATGTTGGTTATGCAAAACTGGGGAATGGGTAATAAAGGGATTATATAACTTTTAAAATAATAAAAAATCTGGTGTAGACTGTCCCTTTAACGCTCCTGCAACCCCTACAATTTTCATATTCTCCACCAATTGTCATCATCCATATCAGTAACTTGTTTCCTTGTATTGAATTATGTGATATGTGCACACATATATGCACATACATGCCTTGCAGGCTCCATCCATATGGTTCCTGGAGATGCCTCTGATGGTTCATATGCTCTCTTTCACAGAGGATACCTTCTGCTAGATGCATTGTAAAGTTGTTTTTAAATATTCAAAAAATCCTGTGAATAAAAGCTGCTGTGAAAGAGGTTTCAGATTGACTGGACTACAGCTGTTAAATTTGCAAGGAATATGGGGGTGAAAACCTATGATAAGTGGGTTGTTGCAGGGGGTTCCAATGGCTTGTAATAGCTTCAGATTTGAAAGCCTTGAATTGGCGCAGGGGGGCTAACTTTGCTGAGTAATGTATGTGTTTTAGGGATAAATGATAGGATTGCAACATTTAAAGGAACAGTTAGCTCATAGCATAGATAAGCAATTAAGCACTTAATTACAAAAGACATTTTTTAAAATAATTTAACACTGCAATTTTGTTTGCACAGTTATAAGGTTTTGTAACTCAAGAGCAGTTCAGGGATACACTTCTTGTAACCACTTGTAGAATCAATGTTACTGGTCCCCTTAGCTGTGGCTAATCAGGGACAAATATAAATAAGCTTGTGATCTGAGCTAACCGATAATTTTATAGTAATGTGGCAGGCCTAGGTACATTTCTCCATACTCTCTTGGATAAAATAGAACACCTCCATTTTAAACCAAACCAGGCAAAATAAATAATGAAAGTGGAGTGTAATGTCCCTTTAAATTGTTTGGAGTAATCACTTATAATTTAAACAAACATATGTGTTTATAAATGATAACTGATGAAAAAATTATCCTGTGACCGATAGATTTCTTCAGTGTAAGATGTTTTCTATTTATGTTTCACAACATTCAGTTTTATTCTAAAGTTAGCTAAGGCAAAATAAAACTTTTCATTGTTAGCTGTATTTTTCGGATGCAGAGCTTCACAATTTTTTTAGATAGATGCGTCTTCTGAAGAACCAAATGCGCAATTGCAAAATTAGGCGTGTGCTCTATTATATACGATGTTCTAAACATTGATCGCTTCACGTGAACGTCGGATTTTGGGCATGCGCAGAACTCAGTAAAGAGGAAACCAGAAGTAAATTATGTCATTGTGTGTGCATTCAGTAATCTTGTACATAGCGCAACAGATATCATTACTATAGGTTGATGTCTAATTCTTCACAATTGAAAAAAAAAAGCGGCGGTTCGGTAATCGGACAGTGAATATACAAGGGGTAAAAGTTTTGCGATCAAATAAATGGTATAGAAAAAAAAGTTTATAAAAATTGATGAATGAAACTTATGTTGAATACATGTTGCACATGTAATTTTGATGTTTAAATTTGGAGTATACTGTCCCTTGAAGGGACGTTCCGGCCTGCTGGATATTCTTTAATATAAAAATAAATATGTTAAAGCCTGTCTGACTTGTCCTGAGACAAAAACTATAGAAAAATCTTACGGCTAGATTTAGAGTTCTGCGTTAGCCGTCAAAAGCAGCGTTAAAGGGTCCTAAAGCTGCTTTTGCCCGCCCGCTGGTATTTAGAGTCAGCCAGGAAAGGGTCTACCGCTCACTTTCTTACCGCGACTCCAGGCTACCGCAGATCCCCTTACGTCAATTGCGTATCCTATCTTTTCTATGGGATTTGCCTAACCCTTGTATTTGGACTCTTGGAAGAACTGAGCGGTAGACCCTCTACCGACAAGACTCCTACCGCCAAAAAAAGTCAGTAGTTAAGAGCTTTATGGGCTAAAGTCGGAATATAAAGATCCTAACTACTGTGCTACAAAGTACACTAACACCCATAAACTACCTATGTACCCCTAAACCGAGGCCCCCCCACATCGCAAACACTATAATAAATTTTTTTAACCCCTAATCTGCCGACCGGACACCGCCGCCACCTACATTATACCTATGAAACCCTAATCTGCTGCCCCTAACATTGGCGACACCTACATTATATTTATTAACCCCTAATCTGCCCCCCCAACGTTGCCATAACCCTTACACCCCCCTAACATAAATATAATTTAAATTAAACTAAATAATATTCCTATAATTAAATAAATTAATCCTATTTAAAACTAAATACTTACCTAGAAAATAAACCCTAATATAGCTACAATATAAATAATAATTACATTGTAGCTATTTTAGGATTTATATTTATTTTACAGGCAACTTTGTATTTATTTTAACTAGGTACAATAGCTATTAAATAGTTATTAACTATTTAATAGCTACCTAGTTAAAAAAAATACAAAATTAACTGTAAAATAAATCCTAACCTAAGTTACAAATACACCTAACACTACACTATCATTAAATTAATTAAATTAATTAACTACAATTAGCTAAACTAAAATACAATTAAATAAACTAATCTATAATACAAAAAAACAAACACTAAATTACAAAAAATAAAAAAAAATATTACAAGAACTTTAATCTAATTACTCCTAATCTAAGCCCCCTAATTAAATAAAAAAGCCCCCAAAATAATAAAATTCCCTACCCTATTCTAAATTACCAAGTAACCAGCTCTTTTACCAGCCCTTAGAAGGGCTTTTTGCGGGGCATTGCCCCAAAGTAATCAGCTCTTTTACCTGTAAAAGAAAATACAATACCCTCCCAACATTACAACCCACCACCCACATACCCCTATTCTAACCCACCCAAACCCCGCTTAAAAAAACCTAACACTAACCCCCTGAAGATCTCCCTACCTTGAGTCGTCTTCACTCAGCCGAGCAGAAGTCTTCATCCAATCCGGCAGATGTGGTCCTCCATCCGGGCGAAGTCTTTATCCAAGCGGCAAAGAAGAGGTCCTCCATCCGGGCGATATCTTCTTCCAAGCGGCATCTTCTATCTTCTGTCTTCCGGATCCATCTTCATCCCGCCGACGCGGAACATCCTCCTTCCCCGACGGACTAACGATGGAGGACCTCTTCTTTGCCACTTCGATCAAGACTTTGCCCGAATGGAGGACCACATCTGCCGGATTGGATGAAGACTTCTGCTCGGCTGAGTGAAGACGACTCAAGGTATGGAGATCTTCAGGGGGTTAGTGATAGGTTTTTTTAAGGGGGGTTTGGGTGGGTTAGAATAGGGGTATGTGGGTGGTGGGTTGTAATGTTGGGGGGTATTGTATTTTCTTTTACAGGTAAAAGAGCTGATTACTTTGGGGCAATGCCCCGCAAAAAGCCCTTTTAAGGGCTGGTAAAAGAGCTGATTACTTTTGTAATTTAGAATAGGGTAGGGAATTTTATTATTTTGGGGGGATTTTTTATTTTATTAGGGGGCATAGATTAAAATTCTTGTAATATTTTTTTATTTTTGTAATTTAGTGTTTGTTTTTTTTGTATTATAGATAGCGGCGACATTGCGGGCGGGAGATTAGGGGTTAATAATTGTAGGTAGGTGGCGGCGATGTTAGGGAGGGCAGATTAGGGGTTAATACAATTTATTCTAGTGTTTGCGAGGCGGGAGTGCGGCGGTTTAGGGGTTAATACATTTATTATAGTGGCGGCGAGGTCCGGTCGGCAGATTAGGGGTTAATACTTGTAGTTAGGTTGCGGCGACGTTGGGGGGGGGGGCAGATTAGGGGTTAATAAATATAATGTAGGTGTCGGCGATGTTAGGGGCAGCAGATTAGGGGTTCATAGGGATAATGTAGGTGGCGGCGGTGTCCGGTTGGAAGATTAGGGGTTAATAATATAATGTAGGTGTCAGCGATAGAGGGGCCGGCAGATTAGGGGTTAATAAGTGTAAAGTTAGGGGTGTTTAGTCTCGGGGTTCATGTTAGGGTGTTAGGTGTAGACTTTGAGTGTTTCCCCATTGGAAACAATGGGGCTGCGCTAGGAGCTGAACGCTGCTTTTTTGCAGGTGTTAGGTTTTTTTCCAGCCAGCTCAGCCCCATTGTTTCCTATGGGGATATTGTACACGAGCACGTTTTTCCAGCTTACCGCTACCGTAAGCAACGCTGGTATTGAGGGTTGAAGGGAAGCTAAATTCTGCTCAACGCTCCCTTTTCTGAGCCTAACGCAGCCACTCAGACAACTCTAAATACCAGCGTTGTCTTAAGGGTGCGCTGGGAAAAAAAGCAGCGTTAGCTACGCGGGTCTTTACCGACAAAACTCTAAATCTAGGCGTTAATATTATGTACACACTCCAGTTGTTACCAAAAACAAATGAATACTGTGTGTATAAAGATATTCCCTCGAGAGGCTGCAATGTGCGGCCCTTCTGTATTATTATGTACGACTTATGTGCGTATAACTTCTCAAACCACCAGCTCCACAACGGTTATACCGGAATAACCCCCTCGGCGTTCCTGTTGGGGGGTATTGTATTTTCTTTTACAGGTAAAAGAGCTGATTACTTTGGGGCAATGCCCCGCAAAAAGCCCTTTTAAGGGCTGGTAAAAGAGCTGATTACTTTTGTAATTTAGAATAGGGTAGGGAATTTTATTATTTTGGCGGGCTTTTTTATTTTATTAGGGGGCTTAGATTAAAATTCTTGTAATATTTTTTTTATTTTTGTAATTTAGTGTTTGTTTTTTGTATTATAGATTAGTTTATTTAATTGTATTTTAGTTTAGCTAATTGTAGTTAATTTATTTAATTAATTTATTGATAATGTAGTGTTAGGTGTATTTGTAATTTAGGTTAGGATTTATTTTACATGTAATTTTGTACTTATTTTAACTAGGTAGCTATTAAATAGTTAATAACTATTTAATAGCTATTGTACCTAGTTAGAATAAATACAAAGTTGTCTGTAAAATATATATAAATCCTAAAATAGCTACAATGTAATTATTATTTATATTGTAGCTATATTAGGGTTTATTTTCTAGGTAAGTATTTAGTTTTAAATATGATTAATTTATTTAATTATAGGAATATTATTTCGTTTTATTTAAATTATATTTATGTTAGGGGGGTGTTAGGGTTAGACTTAGGTTTAGGGGTTAATAAATTTATTATAGTAGCGGCGACATTGCGGGCGGGAGATTAGGGGTTAATAATTGTAGGTAGGTGGCGGCGATGTTAGGGAGGGCAGATTAGGGGTTAATACAATTTATTCTAGTGTTTGCGAGGTGGGAGTGCGGCAGTTTAGGGGTTAATACATTTATTATAGTGGCGGCGAGGTCCGGTCGGCAGATTAGGGGTTAATACTTGTAGTTAGGTTGCGGCGACGTTGGGGGGGGCAGATTAGGGGTTAATAAATATAATGTAGGTGTCGGCGATGTTAGGGGCAGCAGATTAGGGGTTCATAGGGATAATGTAGGTGGCGGCGGTGTCCGGTTGGAAGATTAGGGGTTAATAATATAATGTAGGTGTCAGCGATAGAGGGGCCGGCAGATTAGGGGTTAATAAGTGTAAAGTTAGGGGTGTTTAGTCTTGGGGTTCATGTTAGGGTGTTAGGTGTAGACTTAGAGTGTTTCCCCATTGGAAACAATGGGGCTGCGCTAGGAGCTGAACGCTGCTTTTTTTGCAGGTGTTAGGTTTTTTTACAGCCAGCTCAGCCCCATTGTTTCCTAGGGGGATATCGTGCACAAGCAGGTTTTTCCAGCTTACTGCTACCGTAAGCAATGCTGGTATTGAGGGTTGAAGGGAAGCTAAATTCTGCTCAACGCTCCCTTTTCTGAGCCTAACGCAGCCACTCAGACAACTCTAAATACCAGCGTTGTCTTAAGGTTGCACTGGGAAAAAAAGCAGCGTTAGCTACGCGGGTCTTTACCAACAAAACTCTAAATCTAGGCGTTAATATTATGTACACACTCCAGTTGTTACCAAAAACAAATGAATACTGTGTGTATAAAGATATTCCCTCGAGAGGCTGCAATGTGCGGCCCTTCTGTATTATTATGTACGACTTATGTGCTTATAACTTCTCAAACCACCAGCTCCACAACGGTTATACCGGAATCACCCCCTCGGCGTTCCTGTTGGGGGGGGGTATTGTATTTTCTTTTACAGGTAAAAGAGCTGATTACTTTGGGGCAATGCCCCGCAAAAAGCCCTTTTAAGGGCTGGTAAAAGAGCTGATTACTTTTGTAATTTAGAATAGGGTAGGGAATTTTATTATTTTGGGGGGCTTTTTTATTTTATTAGGGGGCTTAGATTAAAATTCTTGTAATATTTTTTTTATTTTTGTAATTTAGTGTTTGTTTTTTGTATTATAGATTAGTTTATTTAATTGTATTTTAGTTTAGCTAATTGTAGATAATTTATTTAATTAATTTATTGATAGTGTAGTGTTAGGTGTATTTGTAACTTAGGTTAGGATTTATTTTACATGTAATTTTGTACTTATTTTAACTAGGTAGCTATTAAATAGTTAATAACTATTTAATAGCTATTGTACCTAGTTAGAATAAATACAAAGTTGCCTGTAAAATAAATATAAATCCTAAAATAGCTACAATGTAATTATTATTTATATTGTAGCTATATTAGAGTTTATTTTCTAGGTAAGTATTTAGTTTTAAATATGATTCATTTATTTAATTATAGGAATATTATTTTGTTTTATTTAAATTATATTTATGTTATGTGGTGTTAGGGTTAGGGTTAGACTTAGGTTTAGGGGTTAATACATTTATTATAGTAGCGGCTACATTGCGGGCGGGAGATTAGGGGTTAATAATTGTAGGTAGGTGGCGGCGATGTTAGGGAGGGCAGATTAGGGGTTAATACAATTTATTCTAGTGTTTGCAAGGCGGGAGTGCAGCGGTTTAGGGGTTAATACATTTATTATAGTGGCGGCGAGGTACGGTCGGCAGATTAGGAGTTAATACTTGTAGTTAGGTTGCGGCGACGTTGGGGGGGCAGATTAGGGTTTAATAAATATAATGTAGGTGTTGGCGATGTTAGGGGCAGCAGATTAGGGGTTCATAGGGATAATGTAGGTGGCGGCGGTGTCCGGTTGGAAGATTAGGGGTTAATAATATAATGTAGGTGTCAGCGATAGAGGGGCCGGCAGATTAGGGGTTAATAAGTGTAAAGTGAGTTTAGTCTCGGGGTTCATGTTAGGGTGTTAGGTGTAGACTTAGAGTGTTTCCCCATTGGAAACAATGGGGCTGCGCAAGGAGCTGAACGCTGCTTTTTTGCAGGTGTTAGGTTTTTTCCAGCCAGCTCAGCCCCATTGTTTCCTATGGGGATATCGTGCACAAGCACGTTTTTCCAGCTTACCGCTACCGTAAGCAACGCTGGTATTGAGGGTTGAAGGGAAGCTAAATTCTGCTCAACGCTCCCTTTTCTGAGCCTAACGCAGCCACTCAGACAACTCTAAATACCAGCGTTGTCTTAAGGGTGCGCTGGGAAAAAAGCAGCGTTAGCTATGCGGGTCTTTACCAACAAAACTCTAAATCTAGGCTTTAATATTATGTACACACTCCAGTTGTTACTGTCACAAATGAATACTGTGTGTATAAAGATATTCCCTCGAGAGGCTGTAATGTGCGGCCCTTCTGTATTATTATGTACTACTTATGTGCTTATAACTTCTCAAACCACCAGCTCCACAATGTTTATACCGAATAACCCCCTCACCGTTCCTGGTCCGTCTCACTGGTCATGTGATGTATGAGATACAAGTGCAGCTTTGTGCTCAAGGATATCCTTACATTATCCCAGGAAGCTGTTCAACCAATTACTTCAGTTTTTGGTTATAGACAAAACATCAGTCTATTTATGGGTTAATTGTTCTGTTCTTTAAAGTGACTTAACTGTTCCCCTAATTCTCTCAATTTCTGTCTCATCATATCCTCTATTTTCAATTTTTTAGCCAGTATTTAGACTGTGTATCAGCTCCTACTGAGAATGTGCAAGAATACACAGAATATACATATATGCATTTGTGATTGGCTGATGACTGTCACATGATACAGGAGAAGTGTAAATAGATATAACTGAAATTCGTCATAAAAAAAATCTACTACTCATTTGAAGTTCAAACTAGGTGCAATTGCATTGTCTTTTTATTGATTTGTTTATTATGCTATTGAAGATTAATTATTAATTTTGGAATACAATATTTATATTAATTGAAATGATAATAATAAAGAATTCGCTTGTGAGAAATTCAGCTCAATATAACAACTTTTATTTAGTCATAGCACCCAAAATCTTAGATCACACGATATAATATTCTATGCTTCTTTATATGGTACCATTAATATGAGTTACATTAAATACATTACATAAAACACATTAACATAACTGCATACAATTTCTTACATCAAATCCAAACAGACATAAAAACAACCTTATAGCTATAAAGTAAGTAAGTGCATAATATAATTACCTCTGGGCCCCAGTAAGAGCTTGTAACCTCTCTCTCCTTCCTTCCCTTCTCTCTCTCCTCTCCCTTCTCCCTATACCTTATATACCTATAATGACAGGCCTCTTCAGCTAATACAACCCAAAAATGGATAATGGTGGATGCTTTGAGTTGGCTAAGAGTGTGATTGGTTCATAAGAGCTGAATGTATATTTTTGTTTCTAAAGTAATTTGTATCTTTGCATTTTACCTATCTCTGTATGCTATTTCTGATGGTTGGTCAGCTGCTTACATGGCTTCTGACTTCTGGACTTTTTCACTTAACTATTTTAACTAAAGGAATTTATTGCCCTATCTCTGTACATGAACAGGTGTGTCCTTGAGAGACTTTTAGCAAGCTGGACATCAAGTAGTTACATCACACACACACACACACACACACACACACACACACACACACACACACACACACACACACATATATATATATATATATATATATATACATACACACACACATAGGCACACAAATACATATATATAATTTGATGATATTTAGCAAATTACTCATATTATAACAGTTGCTCCCTTGTGGCCATGAGACAATTTTTGATTGGCCACACCTTATGAGAGTAATTGCTTGTATCTCATCTGTAAACATCCTAAATTATTATTTATTTATTAGTTTTGCTATCTAAATTATTAAAAGAAAATTACAAAACTAACAATGATCTATTTTATATATAAACCAATGGTATTGTGTTCATGTGAGGTGAAGCATAATTTAGCATAGAAACTGGAAACGACAGACCCATATAGGCCTCTTTCTCATGTTTGGCAAAAACACTTTAGCTTCTGTAATACTTCTTCTCATAAGTCATTGACCATGGCACCTGGAAAATGGTAATGTTCTTTTCTTCCTTTTCTTTTGCAAGGCTTTCCTTCTTGATGATGTCTGTAATCACCCATGTCACAGAGGCTCTTTCTCACTGTTGGGGTTGGAGGCAACAAATAAACTTCTGTAACACTTATTTTCCCAAGTCATAAAGCATAAAGTGGGAATGTCCTTTTACTTTTCAGAAAGCTTTTCTCCTTGATGACTTCTGTAGTTTAAAAGAGGCTCTTGTTGATGCAGCAATTATATTGGAGACTTCTGTCACCTACAGTTGGTCTGGGCTTTTCTTCTAAGTCTTTTCCCAGCTAATGTGCTTCCCTCTTGTGCAGATGCTGAGGACTTTGATTTGCAGGCAGGATCCTTTTGAAACACTCTCTTACTTTTGGCTTTGCAGTCATCTTTTTGGAGTAGCATATTACTTGTTGCAGGCAGCAGACTTCACTCTGGTCTGTGGTTTCTTGTTGCCACTGCTGGCAGTACACTACTCTCTCTTATATGGAGCTGGTCTGTGCATTTCTTGTTGTTGCTGCTGGCAATAGACTTCTCTCTGGTCTGGAGCTGGTCTGTGGGTTTCTTGTTGTCACCATTTTGAAGGCTGATGGATGAGCATCTACTGTCATAATAGTGGAAAACTTGTGAGAAATATTTTTCTTTATCAGCAAAAGATTGAGGATTATATTTGAATATGGCGTCACAGTGTCTATGTGGCCAATGTTAGGGTAGAAAACCCCTAAATTTATCTCCTGAGAATTTCCTAGTCACATTTACCTCATTCCTAATTTAGGATCGAACAGAACACCATTTGGTACTCTACAGAAACTGTATAAATCAACCAAATATATTCATACATATATCCTGTACCTAAATAGGCACCAGTTAATAGCTACAATAGAGGCTATTTAATACCTACACTAATATCCCTACATCAACATATATCTTATTTTTCTAAAGTGGGAATTATTGCATCTTTAACACTGACTGATTTCCATTACATATGATTGCCATATACAGGGCCGGATTGGGCCGCCGGGATACCGGGAAAAATCCCGGTGGGCCGGCAGAGGCTGGGCTAGGGCAGCTGCAGAAGTGTATGTGTCCTGTACGTAGCCCTAATACATGCCCACCTGCAACTTTTGTTTGATTGACATTACAAATAGCCAATCGAAATATGTCAAGAGAAGGGCAGGTGGGTTGCACCACAATGGGCGGGAACAGTCGGGCAAAGGGGAGGAATATGATTGGTTAGCAAGTTTGGACCTGAATTATTATGGCGGCCGCCGCTGCGGTCGGAGATGACAACGGAACTGTTACTGCTGGTGGAGGCGAAGGTGAGATCTGGTGGGGAACAGAGTGCAGGAATTGTAGGGCACCACTATTTTCCCACAGGTTAACACCTCTGTGAAACTCTACAGTAGTACTCTTTCATTATAGGCCCGCAAATACCCCTCCACTCTAGCTATGCAACACTTAACTACCCCATGTCCTGCTTTCTGACCCTCTGTGTGCCTCCTACACACTCATGGTCAGTATCTCTAATGCTACCTTAGAGGACGCATTCTATTTTTGTCTATTTGATCATGATGTGCTCTTCCATTCTGTCTTTAAAGTTAGTTTAATTATTTTAAGCCTCCCACGGTTTTTTGTCATTCCATCATTTTGTGTTGTCAGGAATAAAAACTCTCTTAATCTGAATGTTTTAATGGTGGTGTTTAAAAACTATTTTTGTTTGCTTCACGTCTCATATTTATATTGTGATGGGATGTGTTTGCTGTCATGTTGAATATTTGTATTTATCAAATAGGGGGGGGGGAGTAGTGTTACTCTCATCTTTTGGCAGTAGGACATTGGACAATATGTTATTGGTGTATTGAATTTAACCAGAATGTTCTAACTAGATTGTGATTTTTTTTTTTTTTTTTTACTGAAACAGCATTTTTATAAAGCAAGATATTGCATTGCATAAACCTTCACAACTTCATTTGTATTCTTTGATCACATCTGAGCAAGTAGCCTGTGAGGTCTGAACATATCTTGTTTCATGAATACCATGGCCCACTAAATAAGAACTTTTGTGATTAAATGGCATATATATAAAAAAATTGGGTTTAGTGTCCCTTTAAGGCATCGATCATAATATATTGGCTGAATATTCTGGTAAAAAAAGGCTACTTTTCGATTCAGCCTCATCACAATAAAGTATTTTTGGATCTTTCCCTCACTTGCAAATGTGTTTCCGGTCTTTGCTAAAAGCCCTTTTTCTCCTATGGGGCCAAAATGTTCTCAGTGATCAAAATCCATTTTCAAGTCACTTTTCAATACCTTTTCAAGTCCAGCTTTGACTTTTCATATTCAACACCTTGATAAGTTCTGAAAAGTCATTTTGGACATACTATTTCACGGCTATTTGGAAACCAACTATTATCTTGCACATGTGCAAAGCACTGTGGGCTAGATTGCAAGTGGAGCAGTAGATTTTTTTCTTGATTTTTGTTGTTCCAGAAACATCCTTGTTTTAAACAGGGATATCTGAACTGTAGCTGAAACAGGATTTCTACTTTTTACACTGAATTTGGGCTCAGAAAGTTACTTTTTACACAGAGACTGATTTTCCCTATTTTTAACTGAACTTGGGCTCAGAAAGTTACTTTTTACACAGAGACTGATTTTCCCTATTTTTAACTGAACTTGGGCTCAGAAAGTTACTTTTTACACAGAGACTGATTTTCCCTATTTTTAACTGAGCTTGGGCTCAGAAAGTTATTTTTTTCCATTCATGTTTCCATATTTTTTTGGTGCTTTAATGATATAAAATTTGTAGTCACAAATTGTTAACAAATAAGTGTTTTTAAATTGTGTTAAAACGTTTGTGGCACCTTTATTTTATTTTGTTATTTATATAAATAATTGTAATTTTAATGTGGGAGCAAGAGTTCTCTACTTTTTAAGGGTATAACCCTTTGGCAGTCAGTCATGGCCCAGGGACAAGTAGAACAGAATCTAGATGGAAATAAGACTAAGCCATTTGGCAATCAAAGTTTTCACTGAGTGTCTATGTCTCTGCCATACAAGCCAGGCTACTGACCTCTTATACGTTTTAAATTTGAATACTTTAGGTAAAATCTGCTAAAATTTATAGTTGGTTTATCAAACTTTATTGTTTACATATGACCATGTCCTCCTTCCATTAAGCTCTGTGACATTGTCTTGTTTCTTGGTTATAAGTCAAGTACCTAGAAAGTACCAGGCAGTAAAGACCTTAAAGGGACAGTAAACACCAGAATTTTTGTTGTTTAAAAAGGTAGATAATCCCTTTATTACCCATTCCCCAATTTTGCATACCCAACACAGTTATAATAATATACTTTTTACCTCTGTGATTACCTTGTATCTATGCCTCTGCAAACTGCCCCCTTATTTCAGTTCTTTTCACAGACTTGAAGGGGATGTTTAACCCTTTTGGTGGGTATAAGAATACAAGAAATGACAGTGGTTCAAAAATAGAATTCCTTTTAAAGGACCCGGAGACAATCATTAAAAATCAAGCTGCTCTAAGGACCAGAACTTTAAAAGGATGAATAGGAATAAACAAGATATCCTATGATTAAGTACTGTGCAACACAAAACACATGAGGATTCTCTATCCTACTGTATTGATGTGCAATTTAACTTTTTTGGAATAAAGGTTGTAGTTTTATTTTTTGAACCCCTGGAGTGCTGCTATTTCTTGTATGCTGTGTTGTCTACGGCTTGCTCAGCCGTTTGGCATGCATCACGTTACAATGTCTCAGCGTAGTAGGCGCTGTGTCAGTTTGTATGTTTCTCAGTCTACCAATGCTATAATGAAGACCGTGGCTGACCTTGGAGCGACGTCTTTGGGTGGTCTACTTTGAGTATAAGAATGCCTGAAAAACATTTTTAGGGGTGTTAGAGATGTACTTGTTAGCATAATTTTATATAAAAATCTACTTACATACTCGCATAGTTGTAAAGACCAAATTTTTGTTAGCATTAAAAGTAAATGTTGAAAAATTCTAGAGGCAGTACAAACGACAATAAAAAAAGAAACTTTGTATATATCTTTTTATAATTAGAAACTTCTGCAAATTTTAAATGTCAAAAGTGATTCCTTAAATTAGTGTAGAAGTGTACTCTAAGCACAATCTAGACAGCACAGTTTTACATCTAATACCAAGCTTGAAAATGCGATAAAAGGGCAAATTAATTAATTCAAGGAGCTATAACAAAATCAATTACTGTGCTTGTCATGTTTCATAAAAGTTATCAAAATTGTTTTGCTCTAGTATTCTTGTAACAGTTTATCATCACTTTAAGATTTAGTTAGTAATTCTATTGAGAAATTATTAAAATTATAATTGATTTCAGAGTAATAATTTAGTTTTAATTTATGCTAATCTATTACATAGATAAATGTTTGTCAATTTTAGATTCATTTTTGGGTACTCGGAGACTCAATCTTTGTAGCCTGCGAGTAAGTTTTTTTTTTAATTATCACTTTTTGAGCTCCATTGAAGTCTATTTGGGAATACTTTAACGCGTTCATGATATTTAAAGTTCGGCTTTTTGCGTGTGTTGGGTGTAAACTTTTTTTTGGGTTTTTACATTCAACCTGTAACGCGCGCAATCCGACGTGAGATAAAAGCCTTCGTCTAGTGAAGTTAATGCAGGAGCGTTAATTTGCCCTCCACTCATAATCTAGCTCAATGAATGTATCTTTAGGTTACTTGAGGACTGTAGTTGGTAAACACAAACAAAGCATCTGTATATTGTTTCAGTTTGGGAGGTGCATTCCAGTCTTTCTACTAATTCTAAAATATTTATTCTCAGTGAAAAGTGTTCAATACTTAACACATTATTCTAATCCCACAGCAACTAAAGTAATTGATTCTATTAGTGATTTTAATCAACATCAGCAATATTTGTATAATATTTGCATTTCCCACAGATGATGCCAGTACAAGCTTTGATTAGCATCAGAACAACATTATTCCAAGAAATATCACAAAATGAATTAACCCCCTTTCTCCTTGTAATGAGTTTTGTACAAATTTAAGTTCACATACTGGTATTATAAGGACAACAACATTGTGAAATAAAAAAATAAACCCCATCTGCCAGAAAAACTCACCACAAAAAACATTCTATCTAAAAACTAATTTTCAATTCCATTACCCAACTGCATTATATCTTGTTTTCCCATAACATCCTTGTCATGGTATCTTTAGATGTCTTTCCCAATCATTATGACTTGCTCACTACACATAGCCTTCAACCTATAGGATATCCTACCCAATGAGACCTCCACCCCAAAGGAACCCTCCCACCACTGCCTCTTCTATCACTCGTCTTTGGAACCTCACCCAAAAAGTGATTTAATCCTTGTTATACCAATGTTCAGTTGTGTTGAAGAAGTTGCTTGAAGCCATGTACACCCCAAAGGTGTCTCCTCTACCTTGTTCAACACCATCAACTCATATTTAACCTCTTCTGGTCATGGTTGTTCACTGTTTCTCCTCAATGTAGATTGGACTTTGTGAGGCAATTTATCTGAATTTATAGATTTTAAATAATTAAAAAAGAGACCTGGGTTTTCAAAATTCTGCAAATCACCTAAATCAGCCATTTGTTTTGCAGTATTTGCAGGTAACAACAAGTGGTGTTTAATGTCCTTTAACAAGGTTTAAAAAATGACAAGCCAAGTGTCAGTATTGAATCCTCACTTTCCTGAGTCAAAGAATGTCTTTTTAATTTTTTTTAACTCACATTTTTGATCCTGTGAGGAGAGACTTTAGTTTTTAGCTGACTTTTGGCCAGATTATGAGTGGAGCACTAACAGTTACGCACGAGCGATAACAGGGTTTAATGTGGGTGTTAGCACGTGTTAGGTTTTTTGCTCATATTACAAGTCGAAACTAAACGCGATTGCTTAAGTGCAATTCAAGTTAACGGTTTTCGGGATTCTCAGAGCTCTAGTTAACTGTTTTGTGAAACAAAAAAGTGTCACAACACAACAAAATAGCATTACAAAGTACAATAACACTCATAATAACACCATCTAATAAAACAATATTTTAAAAAAATATTGCAAAAAAAGGGCTCAAAGATATGAGGTTTCAGGTGTTGGAAAAAAAAGGCAGGCAAAGAGCTTTAACATAGAGATACATACATATACATGGCTAACAATGTATATGTATGTATATATATATATGTCTATATATGTGTATTTATGTATTTCTATGTGTATATATTTATTTACAGACATATATACACATATATAGAAATATGTATTTGTATATGTATGTATGTATATATATATATATATATATATATATATATATATATATATATATATATATATATATATATACGTTGATTGAAGTAGCCATGTTAGTCCAGAGATTTAGATATCAAAACAACAAGAGTATTGCATTGACCAATGATACTTTTTTTTATTGGAATAACTATACATTTATAAGATGTCAAGCTTTCGGAAGAATGTCTTCCTTTTTCATGTATGAAGGGTCATATTGCTTCCGATTTGAAAAAGGAAGACATTCTTCCGAAAGTTTGTCATCTTATAAATGTATAGTTATTCCAATAAAAAAAGTATCATTGGTCAATGCAATACTCTTGTTATTTTGAGATATATATATATATATATGTTTACATATGTATTTCTATTTGTATATATGTATTTACAGACATATATACACATTTAAACACATAAATACATATGTGTGTGTATATATATATATATATATATATATATATACAGTCCATATAGAATGGCACACACCAACCATCAACAGCAGCCCGGGTCACTGCTAAATAAGCATCCAATGACCCCCAAGTGTATCCAGGATTGGCAGCTTCCTCAATGGGTACACAAGCAGGCATAGCAGGCACAGGTTCTGCAAAAAAGCTTTTTATTTACAGGTACAATATTTTTACAGTATTTTTGTGTATTTTATGTTTTTGTGTGCACTGAAGTAGTACAGCAGTTACAGTTTGTAACTGGGCTGTTTTCATTTCATTTTTTTAAATTCCTCAACTGCTCCTTTGTTGCTGAGTGTAACTCCCATTTTTCAAATGTCTTATTACTGAAGGGTAAGATATTTTAAGTATTATGCTGGGCTGCCTTTTATGCAGTGCATCATTGTTATTTACTATTTTTACAAACAGAGGTTTTCCATTTAAAAGACTACTAAAGTTACAATTTTAATACAATTTTAAATCATTTTCCAATTCACATCCATTATCTAAATATGCACAATCTTTTTAAAGCAAAAACTTCCTAAGGCACCAGCTCCTACTGAGCATGTGCAAGATTCACATAATATACATATATACATTTTGTGATTGGATTATGTCTGTCACATGATGCAATGGGAAGAAAAATAAAACTAACTTTCAAATTTGTCAGAAAAAAATCTAATAATGTGAAATTCAAACTAAGTGCCTATGCATTGTCTATTTATTAAACATTTGTTGATTATGCTATTTAAGTGTGCTGAGTGGTCTTTTAACACTTATTGCCCAAGGTTGTCTGTCTCATATGTCTCAGACTTTATTCTACAAGGTCCCAGTTACATTGTTTCCAAACATTTTATGTATTGTTTTTACATGTATTTACAGTGTGTATATATGTATATGTGTATATAGGTATATGTATGTATGTATATATATATATATATAATAATATTATTATTATTATTATTATTATTATTATTATTATTATTTGTGGTTCGATTGTTGACATAATTCAACTTTTTTTGCTAAGTTTATGACTATAGCAGTGCTGACCAGAAAGACTTTATGATTTGTCATTGTCAGCAAACAGTGTCCAAAGATAGACTTCTATATCTCCTTTTCATGGAAGAATTTTATTGGACCTTGTCTTGATATTATTTTCCACTGTGTCTGAAGGAAAATTAACTTTCTCCCTCAGGACAAGAAGTCTTAGGGAATAATAGAACAAATAGTAATTTTTTGTTCCTTTTAAATTTAGGAGCCAAGATTCTTCCTCATCCTTACAATGACCTGAACCTTCCAGATCTTCCTGGAAGTTTAACCCAGTTGTAACAAGGCCAATCATTCTATGACCATTCTTCCTCTTTAAAATCAGCATGATGGTATGGCTCCCAATCCAGATTCTTTTCTGGTAGGGGACAGTTTACACCTTATTTAAAAGGCCTATCACAGTTTGTCCAAGATCTTTGGGTTCTAAACATAGTTTCCCAGGATTTCTGAATAGGTTTCAAATTAAAGCCTTTTCAAGGAAGGTGTCTTGTGTCTCACGTTCCAAAAGACTTTCTGAATTTTATTAGCTGAAGTTAAAGTTTTGGAACAAATCTAAAGATGTTATTCTATCCTTTTCCATTATTGCCAAGTAAGGGGGAATTTTCAGACCAATTCTGGACTTAATGACATTGTTCAAATTTTAAAATAGTAACAATCTGGGTAATTCTATCCCTTTATTCCAGCAACTTGGAAAGCAATGCCCAAGAGAATGGGGTTCAGTCTGGGGGTCCAGGAGTTTGGTTTCTTTAGGAAGCGAGGTTACCAATAATTATCTTAGAAGTGCAATCTTTAGGTCTCTTTTAGAGCTGTCCTCTTCTGGAAGGAGAAACTTATCCCAGTTTCTATTAATACAATGTTACAACTGTAGCTTATATCCACTATCAAGGGTGAACTTGCAGTACCTTAGCAATGAAGGAAGTCTAAAGGTATTTTGATTGGTCACAAAAAAGTTTCGATATTTTGCATCCCAGATTTCCTAGAAGGTTATTCCTTACACAGGAATGTTTCCTCCTTCAAGTATTTTTCTACAAGACTGTAGGACAATGGGGTCTCCCAGACATAGACCTGATGACTTCTGTTTCCAAGAGTCATAGTTCGAAGGGAATAGAGCATTCTTCATTAATCTGACTGCTCCAGTCGGAACCCTCAGAACTTGATTTGCTAATATGATTCTGATGTCAAGTCTCTCATCTTGATGGATTGGAGATTGAATACCATTTTTAGGGTTTTTTGATTCTGTATTTCAGACCATATAGCCTGTTCCATTTAAAGTTTCTTAAATTATTTGTTTCTTTCCTACATTAAACCAGAGTTTTAGTTGGCATTCTTTTAAAATTCCAAGATTTCTTCTTTTTGCAAGTTGGCTTGGATAATGACTTATCTGCCAATTCTTTAAAAAGCCATATTTTGGCTTTTTTTGTTTCATGCTACAGAAAAAATGCTAAATGTCTTGATATTTAGGCTTTGTTCAGACATGGGGGCACATTTAACAAGCTCCGTATGGAGCTTGTGGGCCCGTGTTTCTGGCGAGTCTTTAGACTCGCCAGAAACACAAGTTATGAAGCAGCGGTCTAAAGACCGCTGCTCCATAACCCTGTCCGCCAGCTCTGAGCAGGCGGACAGGAATCACCGGAAATCAACCCGATCGAGTACGATAGGGTTGATTGACACCTTCCTGCTGGGGGCCAATTGGCCGCGAGTCTGCAGGGGGCGGCGTTGCACCAGCAGCTCTTGTGAGCTGCTGGTGCAATGTTAAATGCGGTGAGCGTATTGCTCTCCGCATTTAGCGAGGTCTTGCGGACCTGATCCGCACTGTCGGATCAGGTCCGCAAGACCTTTGATAAATAGGGGCTTGAGTCAGGATATATCCAGTGTCTAAAACAATTTCTCCTCTTTGGAACATTAATTGTTTTTTTACAAGCTTTACATGTAACCCTTTTAGAACTTGCATACTTTGGAAATTTAGCTTCTGTCTTGGAAATTTTTGTTGCTTTTAGCAATATCTTCTTTCGGAAGACTTTCTGAATTTTTTCCTCTTTCCTATAAACTTTATTGTCTTATTTTCATCAAGATAAGAGTTCTTAAGGACTCCAGTATGATTTTTTACCTAAACTGATTTTTTCGGATAATCTCAATCAGGAGATTATATCCCTAATCCAAATAATTCATTTGATGACCTCTAACCTAATTTAGATATTGTAAGGGCATTAGAATTCTACTTTTAATTTACAAAGGTTTTTAGACAATCCTTTCATTTTTGTTCCACGTAAAGATCAAGAGGCAAGATTACATACGCGGTTTTGGTATCACATATACATCTGATTTGAATTTGAAGAATCAAATCAGCCAATAGGAATGCAAGGAACGCCATATTTAAATGCATACCTTGAATTCACTATTCAGTGGCCCCTATTTAACAAAAGTCTTGCGGACCTGATCCGACAGTGCGGATCAGGTCTGCAAGACCTCGCTGAATACGGAGAGCAATACGCTCTCCGTATTCAGCATTGCACCAGCAGCTCACAAGAGCTGCTGGTGCAATGCCACCCCCTGCCGACTTGTGGCCAATCGGCCGCCAGCAGGGAGGTGTCAATCAAACCGATCACACTCGATCGGGTTGAATTCTGGTGATTCCTGTCCGCCTGCTCAGAGCAGGCGGACAGGGTTATGGAGCAGTGGTCTTTGTGACCGCTGCTTCATAACTGCTGTTTCTGGTGAGTCTTCAGACTCGTCAGAAAGACGGGCCGTCAAGCTCCTTTCGGAGCTTGATAGATAGGCCCCAGTGTACGGCGGGGATCGTACGAAGAGGATCTTCCACGCTCCATGGCTCCATGGTCACCGGTTCTGTTCCATGCTCCACTCCATGCCAGCTTGGCCCTGGATGAAGAAGGAAGAGGTCCCACTTGGAAGAAGATGTCGGCTGCTTGGAAGAAGACTTCACCACCTGGAACAGGACCTTCTCCGCCGGACTTTAGGAACGGTGAGTATCTATTTGGGGGGTTAGACTTAGGTTTTTTTTTATTTTTGGGGGGTTTGGTTTTTTTTAGATTAGGGATTTATTGGGCACTCTTAAAAGAGCTGAATGCCCTTCTAAGGGCAATGCCCATACAAATGTCCCTTTAGGGGCAAAGGGTAGTTTAGGATTTTTTAATGTTAGGTTTTTTTATTTTGGGGGTTTGGTGGGTGGGGGACTTAGTATTTTTTAAGGAAAAGAGCTATTTAACTTAGGGCAGTGCCTTACAAAAGGCCCGTTTAAGGGCTATTGGTAGTTTAGTATTAGATTAGGGGGTGTTTTTATTTTGGCGGGGGCTTTTTTATTTTCATAGGGAATAGGTTTCATTTTTTTATTTTTTATAATTTGGTTTATTATTTTATGTAATGTTAGACTTTTTTTATTTTTGTAATCTTAGATTAATTTAATTTAATTTTTTTTATTTTTAAGTAATGTTAGCTTTTTTATTTTAATTGTTTTCAACTTGGTAATTTTTAATTTAGGTAATTGGGGTTAATTTAGTGGGTGCTAGGTTAGGGATTTAGTAATTTAGTAATTTGCGGGGGTTTGGCGGATTAGGGGTTAATAGTTTTATTAGTATTATTGCGTTGTTTGGGGGTTTGGCGGATTAGGGGTTGATAGATTTTTTGCAATGTGGGTTAATGGCAGATTAGGGGTTAATAGCTTTACTAGGTAATTTGCGATGTTGCGTGAATAGCAGATTAGGGGTTAATACATTTACTAGGTAGTTTGCGATGTTGGGGTTGGCGGATATAGGGGTTAATACATTTATTAGGTAGTTTGCGATGTTGGGGTTGGCGGATTTAGGGGTTAATACTTTTATTAGGTAGATTGTGATGTGTGTGAATGGCGGATAAGGGGTTAATAGTTTAATTAGGCATATTGCGTTGTGGAGGGTTGTCGGTTTCGGGGTTAATACTTTTATTATTAGTTCCGATGTGGGCTTGATGGTGGATATAGGGGTTTTTACATGTCGGGTTGATTTTTGGGATGCAGGTTAGACTTTTACTGGAGATTAGACATTTTTTTTTTATTTTCTTAGGTGCTGGCAGTTTCTAAAGCGTCGTAAGTAACTGGCGACTCCAGAAATTTGAATTTACGCTCATTTCTGGACATCACTAGTTTATCCGACTTACGGCACTTTATGAACTGCTGGCGGAATTTATGTGATACCCCGATGTGCAAGGTGAAATTATGGGTGGCATGGATTTCAGCAGTTGAGCTGAAGCTTGCGCTGAATATGTAATCTTGCCCTATATCTGTTTCTTTAGTTTTTTGGCTAAATCACATGATTATCAAGGCGGGATAGTTTTTTCCAATATGCATTATTGATAATTTTCTTGATCAGTTTCCTCTTCTTAGATTTTCAAGAATGAGGCTTATATTAAATAAATTTGAAAGGCAACAACATACTTTCCCTAAATTCTACAACTTTTTATGTGTTTGGTAGGTAAGTCCTTACTCATGGCATTTATCATTGCACCAGCAGTTCTTGTGAACTGCTGGTGCAATGCCGCCCCCTGCAGATTTGCGGCCAATTGGCCACTAGCAGGGGGTGTCAATCAACCCGATCGTATTCGATCGGGTTGATTTCTGTCCGCGGCCTCAGCAGGCGGACAAGTTATGGAGCAGGCTCATGCGGAAACAGGGGCATCAAGCTTCATACGGAGCTTGATAAATTGGCCCGATAGTGTCCAAGAAATCAGCATGCTCTTGTGCCTATCTAGATATGCTTTCATGGATAAGTTTCAGCAAATTATACCAAAAGAAAGAGGTCAGGTAAATAATAGAAATATATTTTGTTTAATTGTAAGCTCCATCTGAATCATGAAATTGTAGCTTTGACTTCCATTCCCCTTTAAGAATGATTGGAATAGGAAGTTGAGTACACTGTTGGTGTGTATTTGATGAGTTAACAAGGTTTGAAGCAATATGTTTAATGCTGAAAAATATTGCTTAAAGGGACATGATTCAGATAGAGCATGCAAATTGAAATAACTTTCCAATGTATTTCTATTATCTAATTTGATTTGTTCTCTTTGTATTCTTTGTTAAAAAGAATACCTAGGTAGGCTCCGAAGCTGCTGATTTGTGGTTGCACATATATGCCTCTTATCATTGACATTCAGTAAGCTCCCGGTAGTGCATCACTGCTACGTCAACAAAGGATAGCAAGAGAATGAAATAAATAATGAAAGTAAATCGGAAATTTGTTTGAAATGGTATGATCTATCTGAATCATGAAAGAAACATTTTGGGTGTCATGTCCCTTTAATGAACGGATTGTGATGGCATGAAGCTTAAAAAGCCTTACTGAATAATGTTGACCAATCTAATAACCACTTTCAAGGTTAAAACAGACCTCATAGCATATTTTAAAACAACGTGCTTCTGTGCTTTATGAATTAACTTTTTCTTACAAGCTCTTTCCACAAGATGATATCTCCTTTGAGATTATAGTTAGTTGCAAGTGTGGCTGATGCTAGGAAAATAGCTGAGCACTAGCAAGAATGCTGACATGAATTTCATATACTGATCCTAAAGCAATTAGCTCTTCCTATGATGCATCATATAGGATACTACAGGTTACATCTGTCTGCCACTGTGTCAAAGCATGAACAGATTTCAACTCCCAGAATAATCCATGCCTTCAGGTTAACCACTGTTAAATGATTAATGATGACATAAATGATGCATATTGCAGGTTTTAAATGGGGTTCACATAATTGTATTAATTTGTCCATTGATATATTCTTTTTACTGAGCTTGAATAATAAACTTTATTGATAAAGTTTTATAGTTTGGAACTGTCTAACTAGCAACATTGTATTCACAAAGGGTGAAGAAACCAGTTGAGTACAGATACATAACAAACAAGCCTGTTTCCTTACATATATCAGATACAAAACTTCTACTACAGCTAAGGATTCTGGGATGGGACAAAAACTTAAACATTTTTATTGTTTAAAAAGATAGATAATCTCTTTATTACCCATTCCCCAGTTTTGCATAACCAACACTGTTATATTTATACACATTTTACCTCTGTGATTACCTTGTATCAAAGCCTCTGCAGACTGCCCTGCCCCTTATTTCAGTTCTTTTGGCAGACATGCATTTCAGCCATTCATTGCTATCTCAGAAATAACTCCACGGGAGTGAGCACAATGTTATCTATATGGCAAACATGAACTAGCACTGTCTAACTGAAAACTGTCAAAATGCAGATAAGAGGCGACCTTCAAGGGCTTAGAAATTAGAATATGAGCTTACGTAGGTTTAGCCTTCAACAAAGAATACTAAGAGAGCAAAGCAAATTTGATGATAAAAGTAAATTGGAAAGTTTGCCCTATCGGAATCATGAAAGTTTAATTTTGACTAGACTGTCCCTTTAAGTAATTCCTTAGTTGTCTGAACATTATTTAAAATTGCATACCCTATCTAAATCATTAAAGTTTAAGAGTTTTTGACTAAACTGTCCCTTTAATGTATATTTAATTCACATAAGGCCAGTGTTTAGTCATTGCAGTGTGAATGAGCAAATAGTCCTCAATCTATAGACTGACAAACCGCCTTATACTGGAATAAAACTAAATATATTTATTATATATATTTATATTATTTATTAAATAGGTCAATGTTAATACTAAGGGGCCAATTTATCAAGCGCTGATTGGCCCCTGATGCCCCTGTTTCCGCGCAAGTCTTCAGGTTCGCCGGAAACAGCAGTTATGAAGTAGCAGTCTTAAAGTGAATGTAAATTTTGATGCTAAAGTGCCCAGTTTTTAAAAATTGGTTTAAAAACAGGGGCACTTTAATTCATCATTCATTGTCTGATTTAATTATAAGTACATGGTACTATACAGAGTATATTAGCATATCACAATCTAAAATAAATAACTACCTGAGCAT
The DNA here is from genome assembly GCF_027579735.1 of Bombina bombina. NCBI lineage: Eukaryota > Metazoa > Chordata > Amphibia > Anura > Bombinatoridae > Bombina > Bombina bombina. The sequence continues at coordinate 257,269,721 of NC_069506.1, forward strand.
CAAAAAGGGAAGGGAATAATACAATCACATACAAATTACAATACTTGCGCAGTATAGAAACAAGTGAGAACATACACACAGCACCACTGATCATACAATGATCATACAATGTCTGACCACGCAGACTCTTTGCTATATGAGAATTCTTGTGTCTGAGTGAATACAGTTTATGAAAATAAGAGACAAGACTTATTCATATTTGCCAACTGTTCTGAGATTCCTGGGACAGTTACAGTTATTTTGGTCTCCTGTCCAGGAACTGTTGGGGATCAAAAGTAAAGCCCCTCCAGTACACACACGCATATTAAGGCTTTATAAAGCAGCATGGTGAGGGCAATATAATACTTTGCAATATTATATATATATATATATTGCTATTTATAAATGTTACATCAGCTAGTAAAGGCACAAATTGTAATATAAGATCATTGTGGTCAGTAAAATCATGTCATGTGATATAATTGACTCAGGACCCTGTCCTGTGCTGTAAAAATCTTCCCTGAAGTGTGGGTTTGGCATGGATGTCAATCTATAAATAGTGCTCCTTCCTATGTGGATTATATTCAAATCTTCAAATTTACTTGTCCACTGTGTCACTTTAAGTAATGACCCTTCCTATGTGAGATTAAATTGAAATTTAAAATGCACTTGTCCACGGTGTCCCTTTAAATAGTGCCGCTTGGTGGGCTCGATCCGATATGCAGCGTTGCCCGCAAAAGCCGGCGACGCCAAATTTTGCTCTGGTTTGGTATCCTATATACGGCATAACATAGAGGTTACGCTCGTATATTTTTGCCTTCGCCCGTAGTTTTTCCCCCATAGACAAACCTAGGCCTAGATTTGGAGTTCGGCGGTAGCCGTCAAAACCAGCGTTAGAGGCTCCTAACGCTGGTTTTGGCCGCCCGCTGGTATTTGGAGTCAGTGATTAAAGGGTCTAACGCTCACTTTTCAGCCGCGACTTTTCCATACCGCAGATCCCCCTACGCCATTTGCGTATCCTATCTTTTCAATGGGATCTTCCTAACGCCGGTATTTAGAGTCGTTTCTGAAGTGAGCGTTAGAGCTCTAACGACAAAACTCCAGCCGCCTGAAAATAGCAGGAGTTAAGAGCTTTCTGGCTAACGCCGGTTCATAAAGCTCTTAACTACTGTACCCTAAAGTACACTAACACCCATAAACTACCTATGTACCCCTAAACCGAGCTCCCCCCACATCGCCGCCACTCAATTAAAATATTTTAACCCCTAATCTGCCGACCGCCACCTACGTTATACTTATGTACCCCTAATCTGCTGCCCCTAACCCCGCCGACCCCTGTATTACATTTATTAACCCCTAACCTGCCCCCCACAACGTCGCCGCCAGCTACTTAAAATAATTAACCCCTAATCTGCCGACCGCAAAGCGCCGCCACCTACGTTATCCCTATGTACCCCTAATCTGCTGCCCCTAACACCGCCAACCCCTATATTATATTTATTAACCCCTAATCTGCCCCCCTCAACGTCGCCTCCACCTGCCTACACTTATTAACCCCTAATCTGCCGAGCGGACCGCACCGCTACTATAATAAAGTTATTAACCCCTAACCCGCCTCACTAACCCTATCATAAATAGTATTAACCCCTAATCTGCCCTCCCTAACATCGCCGACACCTACCTTCAATTATTAACCCCTAATCTGCCGAGCGGACCTCACCGCTATTCTAATAAATGTATTAACCCCTAAAGCTAAGTCTAACCCTAACACTAACACCCCCCTAACTTAAATATAATTTACATCTAACAAAATAAATTAACTCTTATTAAATAACTTATTCCTATTTAAAGCTAAATACTTACCTGTAAAATAAATCCTAATATAGCTACAATATAAATTATAATTATATTATAGCTATTTTAGGATTAATATTTATTTTACAGGCAACTTTGTAATTATTTTAACCAGGTACAATAGCTATTAAATAGTTAAGAACTATTTAATAGTTACCTAGTTAAAATAATAACAAATTTACCTGTAAAATAAATCCTAACCTAAGATATAATTAAACCTAACACTACCCTATCAATACATTAATTAAATAAAATACCTACAATTACCTACAATTAACCTAACACTACACTATCAATAAATTAATTAAACACAATTCCTACAAATAAATACAATTAAATAAACTAGCTAAAGTACAAAAAATAAAAAAGAACTAAGTTACAAAAAATAAAAAAATATTTACAAACATAAGAAAAATATTACAACAATTTTAAACTAATTACACCTACTCTAAGCCCCCTAATAAAATAACAAAGCCCCCCAAAACAAAAAATTCCCTACCCTATTCTAAATTAAAAAAGTTACAAGCTCTTTTACCTTACCAGCCCTGAACAGGGCCCTTTGCGGGGCATGCCCCAAGAATTTCAGCTCTTTTGCCTGTAAAAAAAACCATACAATACCCCCCCCCCAACATTACAACCCACCACCCACATACCCCTAATCTAACCCAAACCCCCCTTAAAGAAACCTAACACTAAGCCCCTGAAGATCTTCCTACCTTGTCTTCACCATCCAGGTATCACCGATCCGTCCTGGCTCCAACATCTTCATCCAACCCAAGCGGGGGTTGGCGATCCATCATCCGGTGGCTGAAGAGGTCCAGAAGAGGCTCCAAAGTCTTCCTCCTATCCGGCAAGAAGAGGACATCCGGACCGGCAAACATCTTCTCCAAGCGGCATCTTCGATCTTCTTCCATCCGGTGCGGAGCGGGTCCATCTTGAAGCAGGCGACGCGGATCCATCCTCTTCTTCCGTTGTCTCCCGACGAATGACGGTTCCTTTAAGGGACGTCATCCAAGATGGCGTCCCTCGAATTCCGATTGGCTGATAGGATTCTATCAGCCAATCGGAATTAAGGTAGGAATTTTCTGATTGGCTGATCAGCCAATCAGATTGAGCTCGCATTCTATTGGCTGTTCCGATCAGCCAATAGAATGCGAGCTCAATCTGATTGGCTGATTGGATCAGCCAATCGGATTGAACTTGATTCTGATTGGCTGATTCCATCAGCCAATCAGAAAATTCCTACCTTAATTCCGATTCGCTGATAGAATCCTATCAGCCAATCGGAATTCGAGGGACGCCATCTTGGATGACGTCCCTTAAAGGAACCGTCATTCGTCGGGAGACAACGGAAGAAGAGGATGGATCCGCGTCGCCTGCTTCAAGATGGACCCGCTCCGCACCGGATGGAAGAAGATCGAAGATGCCGCTTGGAGAAGATGTTTGCCGGTCCGGATGTCCTCTTCTTGCCGGATAGGAGGAAGACTTTGGAGCCTCTTCTGGACCTCTTCAGCCACCGGATGATGGTTCGCCAACCCCCGCTTGGGTTGGATGAAGATGTTGGAGCCAGGACGGATCGGTGATACCTGGATGGTGAAGACAAGGTAGGAAGATCTTCAGGGGCTTAGTGTTAGGTTTCTTTAAGGGGGGTTTGGGTTAGATTAGGGGTATGTGGGTGGTGGGTTGTAATGTTGCGGGGGGGGGTATTGTATGGTTTTTTTTACAGGCAAAAGAGCTGAAATTCTTGGGGCATGCCCCGCAAAGGGCCCTGTTCAGGGCTGGTAAGGTAAAAGAGCTTGTAACTTTTTTAATTTAGAATAGGGTAGGGAATTTTTTATTTTGGGGGGCTTTGTTATTTTATTAGGGGGCTTAGAGTAGGTGTAATTAATTTAAAATTGTTGTAATATTTTTCTTATGTTTGTAAATATTTTTTTATTTTTTGTAACAGTTCTTTTTTATTTTTTGTACTTTAGCTAGTTTATTTAATTGTATTTATTTGTAGGAATTGTGTTTAATTAATTTATTGATAGTGTAGTGTTAGGTTAAGTGTAGGTAATTGTAGGTATTTTATTTAATTAATGTATTGATAGGGTAGTGTTAGGTTTAATTATATCTTAGGTTAGGATTTATTTTACAGGTAAATTTGTTATTATTTTAACTAGGTAACTATTAAATAGTTCTTAACTATTTAATAGCTATTGTACCTGGTTAAAATAATTACAAAGTTGCCTGTAAAATAAATATTAATCCTAAAATAGCTATAATATAATTATAATTTATATTGTAGCTATATTAGGATTTATTTTACAGGTAAGTATTTAGCTTTAAATAGGAATAAGTTATTTAATAAGAGTTAATTTATTTCGTTAGATGTAAATTATATTTAAGTTAGGGGGGTGTTAGTGTTAGGGTTAGACTTAGCTTTAGGGGTTAATACATTTATTAGAATAGCGGTGAGGTCCGCTCGGCAGATTAGGGGTTAATAATTGAAGGTAGGTGTCGGCGATGTTAGGGAGGGCAGATTAGGCGTTAATACTATTTATGATAGGGTTAGTGAGGCGGATTAGGGGTTAATAACTTTATTATAGTAGCGCTCAGGTCCGCTCGGCAGATTAGGGGTTAATAAGTGTAGGCAGGTGTCGGCGACGTTGAGGGGGGCAGATTAGGGGTTAATAAATATAATATAGGGGTCGGCGATGTTAGGGCAGCAGATTAGGGGTACATAGGGATAACGTAGGTTGCGGCGGTTTACGGAGCGGCAGATTAGGGGTTAAAAAAAATATGCAGGGGTCAGCGATAGCGGGGGCGGCAGAATAGGGGTTAATAAGTGTAAGGTTAGGGGTGTTTAGACTCGGGGTACATGTTAGAGTGTTAGGTGCAGACGTAGGAAGTGTTTCCCCATAGGAAACAATGGGGCTGCGTTAGGAGCTGAACGCTGCTTTTTTGCAGGTGTTAGGTTTTTTTTCAGCTCAAACAGCCCCATTGTTTCCTATGGGGGAATCGTGCACAAGCACGTTTTTGAGGCTGGCCGCGTCCGTAAGCAACTCTGGTATCGAGAGTTGCATTTGCGGTAAAAATGCTCTACGCTCCTTTTTTGGAGCCTAACGCAGCATTTGTTTGAACTCTCGATACCAGAGTTAAATTTATGGTGCGGCCAGAAAAAAACCCGCGGAGCGTTAACAGCCCTTCTACCGCCAAACTCCAAATCTAGGCCATAGAAAACCCGCGCAGTTTGGTATCCAATATACAGCGTAAGGACTTACGTGGCAAAAATGGAGAAATCTTACTCCATTTTCACCTCGCCACAAAATGCAGGCGTAGCAAGCCTTACGCTGAGTATTGGAGCACCGTAACTCCCTAAAATGCCTGCAAAATAAAACCTAACACCTAACGCATGCGCAATGTCTATCTACCTGTCAACCGCAATACCTAATAAAGTGTTTAACCCCTAAACCGCCGCTCCCGGACCCCGCCGCCACCTATATTAAATATATTAAACAAAACAAACAATTGAAGAGATGATACCAAATTATTTTAAATAATACAAAGTGCTAGCTACCTGGTAAATAGAATTGTACACTTAATATGAAAAAGGAAGAAAGAGTTGCACCAAAATAAGATGCAACTCAAAGCAAAACACTATGGCCTAGATTTGGAGTTTGGCGGTAGCCATGAAAACCAGCGTTAGAGGCTCCTAACGCTGGTTTTAGGCTACCGCCGGTATTTGGAGTCAGTCAAAAAAGGGTCTAACGCTCACTTTTCAGCCGCGACTTTTTCATACCGCAGATCCCCTTACGTCAATTGCGTATCCTATCTTTTCAATGGGATCTTTCTAACTCCGGTATTTAGAGTCGTGGCTGAAGTGAGCGTTAGAATTCTAACGACAAAACTCCAGCCGCAGAAAAAAGTCAGTAGTTAAGAGCTTTCTGGGCTAACGCCGGTTCATAAAGCTCTTAACTACTGTGCCCTAAAGTACACTAACACCCATAAACTACCTATGTACCCCTAAACTGAGGTCCTCCCACACCGCCGCCACTCGATTAATTTTTTTTAACCCCTAATCTGCCGACCGCCACCTACGTTATCCTTATGTACCCCTAATCTGCTGCCCCTAACACCGCCGACCCCTATATTATATTTATTAACCCCTAACCTGCCCCCACAACTTCGCCACCAGCTACCTACACTTATTAACCCCTAATCTGCCGTCCGCACGCTGCCGCCAGCTACATTATAGCTATGTACCCCTAATCTGCTGCCCCTAACACCGCCGACCCCTATATTATATTTATTAACCCCTAATCTGCCCCCCTCAACGTCGCCTCCACCTGCCTACACTTATTAACCCCTAATCTGCCGACCGCAAAGCGTCGCTACTTACGTTATACTTATGTACCCCTTATCTGCTGCCCCTAACACCGCCGACCCCTATATTATATTTATTAACCCCTAATCTGCCCCCCACAACGTCGCCTCCACCTGCCTACACTTATTAACCCCTAATCTGCCGACCGCACCGCACCGCTATTATAATAAAGTTATTAACCCCTAATCCGCCTCACTAACCCTATAATAAATAGTATTAACCCCTAATCTGCCCTCCCTAACATCGCCGACACCTAACTTCAAACATTAACCCCTAATCTGCCGACTGGAGCTCACCGCTATTCTAATAAATGTATTAACCCCTAAAGCTAAGTCTAACCCTAACCCTAACACCCCCCTAAATTAAATATAATTTTAATCTAACGAAATAAATTAACTCTTATTAAATAAATGATTCCTATTTAAAGCTAAATACTTACCTGTAAAATAAATCCTAATATAGCTACAATATAAATTATAATTATATTATAGCTATTTTAGGATTTATATTTATTTTACAGGTAACTTTGTATTTATTTTAACCAGGTACAATAGCTATTAAATAGTTAAGAAATATTTAATAGCTAAAATAGTTAAAATAATTACAAATTTACCTGTAAAATAAATCCTAACCTAAGTTACAATTAAACCTAACACTACACTATCAATAAATAAATTAAATAAAATACCTATAATTATCTACAATTAAATCTAACACTACACTATCAATAAATAAATTAAATACAATTCCTACAAATAAATACAATTAAATAAACTAACTAAAGTACAAAAAATAAAAAAGAACTAAGTTACAAAAAATAAAAAAATATTTACAAACATTAGAAAAATATTACAACAATTTTAAACTAATTACACCTACTCTAAGCCCCCTAATAAAATAACAAAGCCCCCCAAAATAAAAAAATGCCCTACCCTATTCTAAATTACAAAAGTTCAAAGCTATTTTACCTTACCAGCCCTGAACAGGGCCCTTTGCGGGGCATGCCCCAAGAAATTCAGCTCTTTTGCCTGTAAATAAAAACATACAATACCCCCCCCAACATTACAACCCACCACCCACATACCCCTAATCTAACCCAAACCCCCCCTTAAATAAACCAAACACTAAGCCCCTGAAGATCTTCCTACCTTATCTTCACCATACCAGGTTCACCGATCGATCCAGAAGAGCTCCTCCGATGTCCTGATCCAAGCCCAAGCAGGGGGCTGAAGAGGTCCATGATCCGGCTGAAGTCATCATCCAAGCGGGAGCTGAAGAGGTCCATGATCCGGCTGAAGTCATCATCCAAGCGGGAGCTGAAGAGGTCCATGATCCGGCTGAAGTCTTCTATCAACGGCATCTTCAATCTTCTTTCTTCCGGATCCATCTTGCAGACCTCCGACGCGGAACATCCTGCTCGCCCGATGGACTACCGACGAATGAAGGCTCCTTTAAGGAACGTCATCCAAGATGGCGTCCCTCGAATTCTGATTGGCTGATAGGATTCTATCAGCCAATCGGAATTAAGGTAGGAAAATTTTGATTGGCTGATGGAATCAGCCAATCAGAATCAAGTTCAATCCGATTGGCTGATCCGATCAGCCAATCAGATTGAGCTCGCATTCTATTGGCTGTTCTGATCAGCCAATAGAATGCAAGCTCAATCTGATTGGCTGATCGGATCGGCCAATCGGATTAATGAAATACTATAATAAGTCAAAAATATGTGCAATTTATTAATAAAAAATTTCTTTATAATACAAAAAAACACCAAACAATGCTTCTGTAAATTTCAATGAGAAATACAACAGCAAAAAACGGAAACATACCAACACCCCCACATACACACAAGGGACAGACAGACAATTCACATGGGCCCCACTTGCAACTCTAAACTAGACCTAAGCCGGCAAATAAAAGTTCATAACAAAAGACTCCATTCTTGTACTGATGAAATGAAAACTGACATGACAGCAAACAAATGCAATGAGTGGATGAATTGTGATGATGGCAGGAACACTCAATAAGAACTGTTCAGTAATGTTGATGATGAATGAGTAGATGGATTAGATGGTTAATGATGAGGATGACCACACATCAAATGACTTAGGTGAAGTTACAGGTGTATAGTACAAAGCAAAACAGCAACCAGTATATCAATGGCATGTGGGTGGAGAAGTGTGGGGGAATTTATCAAATGACAGTTCAAATAAAAGTTCAAGTTGGGGGCGAGTATATAGCAAATGAATAAAGCACACGAAAGGCAATTTATACAATACTCAAAGCCCCTGATGCTGATCACACATGCGATCCTCCAGATCTTACTTACGACCGCACCACACAAACTACCACCAACTCTCTGACCGGCAGAGGTAACGAATCAGTCCTACTGGGATGGTGGTAAGTGGTAAGGACCACTTGGTTTTTTTTTTTTAGGGGGGATCGGGTGGGTTTTAGAGTAGGGGTGTGTGGGTGGTGGGTTGTAATAGGGGGGGGATTGTTCTTTTTTTTACAGGTAAAAGAGCTGATTACTTTGGGTCAATGCCCCACAAAAGGCCCTTTTAAGGGCTAGTAATAGAGCTGATTACTTTTGTAATTTAGTTTAGGGTAGGGAAATTTTATTATTTTTGGGGGCTTTTTTATTTTATTAGGGGGCTTAGATTAGGTGTAATTAGATTAAACTTCTTGTAATTTTTTTTATTTTTTGTAATTTAGTGTTTGTTTGGCTTTGTAATATAGTTTAGTTTATTTAATTGTATTTTAGTTTAGATAATTGTTGTTTATTTAGTTAATTTATTGATAGTGTAGTGTTAGGTGTATTTGTAACTTAGGTTAGGATTTATTTTACAGGTAATTTTGTAATTATTTTAACTAGGTAGCTATTAAATAGTTATTAACTATTTAATAGCTATTGTACCTAGTTAAAATAAATACAAAGTTACCTGTAAAATAAATATAAACCCTAAAATAGCTAGAATGTAATTATTAATTATATTGTAGCTATCTTAAGGTTTATTTTATAGGTTAGTATTTAGTTTTAAATAGGAATACTTTAGTTAATAATATTAATATTATTTAGATTTATTTAAATAATAGTTGTTAGGGGGTGTTAGGGTTAGACTTAGGTTTAGGGGGTAATATATTTAATATAGGTGGCGGTGGTGTAGGGGGATCAGATTAGGGGTTAATATATTTAATATAGGTGGCGGCGGTGTAGGGGGATCAGATTAGGGGTTAATATATTTAATATAGGTGGCGGCGGTGTAGGGGGATCAGATTAGGGGGTAATATATTTAATATAGGTGGCGGCGATGTAGGGGGGTCAGATTAGGGGTAATACATTTAATATAGGTGGTGGCAGGGTCCTGGAGCGGCAGTTTAGGGGTTAATACTAGGATAGGCTTATTGCGTTGTAGGGGGTTGTCGGTCTAGGGGTTAATACATGTATTGTTAGGAGTGAGAGGGGGGATTGCGGATATAGGGGTATACGTGTCGGGCTATTTTCGGGAGGCGTGTTAGACAGTTACGGCAGATTTAAAAGTTTAGTTAGTTTTTTTTAGGCGCAGGCAGTTTCTAAAGTGCCGTAAGTCACTGGCGACTTTGTACTTACGCTTATTTCTGGACATCGCTAGTTTGTCCGACTTACGGCACTTTAGAAAATATATATATGACATAAAAACAAGAAACAGGGTGCAACCCCTCTAAGTGCAGTATATAGAAATAAACAATGGGGGGTAGTTATCAAGCCGTCTACTTTTCTGACTTCGCCGGCCCAATACGCCCGCCTAAGGTCGCCTATCTTCGCCGCCGCAGACCTTGAATACGTTCGCCTAAGTTATCAAAAAAAGCTGTCAAAAAGCCGCGGGGCGATGAGCAGCGGACTGTGAGAGTTATCACTCATCCGATCTCGCTGCCCTTCGGCTTTTTCCCAGCTTTATTGCTAGCCTGTCACTAAGCACCCACACTAAACTACACTGTTCTATCCCTATACCGGCGCCCCCGGAGCCCCCCGCAACTCAATAAAGTTACTAACCCCTAAACCGCCGCTCCTAGACCCTGCCGCAACTCTTATAAATGTATTAACCCCTAAACCGCCACTCCTAGACCCTGCCGCAACTCTTATAAATGTATTAACCCCTAAACCGCCACTCCTAGACCCTGCCGCAACTCTTATAAATGTATTAACCCCTAAACCGCCGCTCCCGGACACCGCTGCCACCTACAGTATACCTAGTAACCCCAATCCTGCCCCCCCTACACCGTCGCCCTCTATAATAAAGTTATTAACCCCTATCCTGCTGATCCCGCACCTCTCCGCAACTAAATAAATAGTTTAACCCCTAAACCGCCACTCCCTGAACCGGCCGCAACCTATATTAAACCTATTAACCCCTATCCTGCCCCCCCTACACCGTCGTCACCTATAATAAATTTATTAACCCCTATCCTGCCCCCCACTACACCGCCGCCACTGTAATAAATTTATTAACCCCTATCCTGCCCCCCTACACCGTCGCCACCTATAATAAATTTATTAACCCCTATCCTGCCCCCCACTACACCGCCGCCACTGTAATAAAATGATTAACCCCTAAACCTAAGTCTAACCCTAACGCCCCCCTAACTTAAATATTAATTAAATAAATCTAAATAATATTTCTATTATTAACTAAATTAATCCTATTTAAAACTAAATACTAACCTATAAAATAAACCTTAAGATAGCTACAATATAATTAATAATTACATTCTAGCTATTTTAGGGTTTATATTTATTTTACAGGTAACTTTGTATTTATTTTAACTAGGTACAATAGCTATTAAATAGTTATTAACTATTTAATAGCTTACCTAGCTAAAATAAACTGAAATTTACCTGTGAAATAAATCCTAACCTAAGTTATAATTACACCTAACACTACACTATACTTTAATAAATTATTCCTATTTAAAACTAAATACTTACTTGTAAAATAAACCCTAATATAGCTACAATATAAATAATAATTATATTCTAGCTATCTTAGGATTTATATTTATTTTACAGGTAACTTTGTATTTATTTTAGCTAGTTAGAATAGTTATTAAATAGTTATTAACTATTTAATAACTACCTAGCTAAAAGAAATACAAAATTACCTGTAAAATAAATCCTAACCTAAGTTACAATTAAACCTAATACTACACTATCATTAAATTAATTAAATAAACTACCTACAAATAACTACAATTAAATACAATTACATAAACTAACTAAAGTACAAAAAATAAAAAAAGCTGTTACAAAAAATAAAAAAATAAGTTACAAACATTTTAAAAATATTACAACAATTTTAAGCTACTTACACCTAATCTAAGCCCCCTAATAAAATAACAAACCCCCCCAAAATAAAAAAATGCCCTACCCTATTCTAAATTAAATAAAGTTCAAAGCTCTTTTACCTTACCAGCCCTTAAAAGGGCCATTTGTGGGGGCATGCCCCAAAAAGTTCAGCTCTTTTGCCTTTAAAACAAAAATACAACCCCCCCCAACATTAAAACCCACCACCCACATACCCCTAATCTAACCCAAACACCCCTTACAAAAACCTAACACTAATCCCCTGAAGATCATCCTACCTTGAGTCGTTTTCACTCAGCCGAGCAGCGATGGAACCGAAGTGGACATCCGGAAAGGAAGAAGTTAATCCTCCAAGCGGCACTGAAGAAATCTTCCATCCGATGAAGTCATCATCCAGGCGGCGCTGAAGAAGTCTTCGATCTGGGCGATGTCATCTTCCAAGAGGCGCTGAAGAGGTCTTCTATCCGGGCGATGTCATCTTCCAAGCCGGGTCTTGAATCTTCCTCCCGCCGGCGCGGAGCATCCTTTAAGGGACGTCATCCAAGATGGCGTCCCCTCAATTCCGATTGGCTGATAGGATTCTATCAGCCAATCGGAATTAAGATAGGAAAAATCTGATTGGCTGATGGAATCAGCCAATCAGATTGAGCTCGCAATCTATTGGCTGTTCCGGTGTAGGGGGGTCTTGAGCCTTTGATAACTAAGGCGAATCAGCCTCGCCACAAATACGCTGCGGAATTCCAGCGTATGTGAGGTTGACGGCTTGATAACTACCCCCCAATGTATTTATTGACATACACAATTTAAAACTCACAAGATGTGACCTCAAACAAAATGAGGGTATGATAAAGGCACCTGGGAACCAATTAGGTCTCTCAAACGATCTCCATTAGAGTTCCATAAAGGCAGATGCTCTCAGAAGTCGGGTGTCAAACGAGCATATAACTCAGAGTTCCATACCGCTACTTCCGATATCCAGCCAGAATCAGATCCTTCAAAGTGTTCCAAAGTTAAAAGTCCAGAAACAACTTTACGCTATCACGCTTCTACGTTCAGCAGTTGAAAGTTTCCTGCACTTTATGCTTGCAAACAGCTGATCAGTTAGTATTGTGTGGCAGTTTTTAACTAAGTTTTTGCAAACATTGTTTCTGGACTTTTAACTTGGGAATACTTTGAGGGATCTGATTCTGGCTGGATATCGGAAGTAGCGGTATGGAACTCTAAGTTATATGCTCGTTTGACACCCGGCTTCTGAGAGCATCTGCCTTTATGGAACTCTAATGGAGATCGTTTGAGAGACCTAATTGGTTCCTAGGTGCCTTTATCATACCTCATTTTGTTTGAGGTCACATCTTGTGAGTTTTAAATTGTGTATGTCAATAAATACATTGTCTATTTCTATATACTGCACTTAGGGGGGTTGCGCCCTGTTTCTTGTTTTTATGTCATTTTAGATTTTATCCGGTTTCCAGTACCGTTTATGTTAAGAGGCAGCAACCCTGAATCTGTTATACAACTTTAACATCTGTGTTAATCAACTTTATCATTTAGAAGTCACATATCCTTTTGGTTATACATATACGTTAGGATATTTTTGTGTGGGGCGCTCTATTTTCTGTATTTTTATATATCTATATATATATATACAGTATATATATATATATATATATATATATATGACTAGATATAGCTATAGATATATATAGGTATATCTATTTATAAATACTTAGGGCCAGATTACAAATGGAGCGCAAAATATCTCTTTTGCGAGTGCAATATTTGCGCTCCACTCAGTAATACCAGCACACACAAATGTACCCTGGTATTACAAGTTAGGTGCGATGCAAACACGATTTTGCATTCGCATTGAATGGTAGCATAGCAGTCACGAGAGCGTACTTCCATAGACTCCAATGGGAGCCTCATTCTCATGCCCTGAGACACAGCATGAGAACCTAGCACAGTGAAGGGGGTAAGTAGCGCAGCAAAGTGTAAATATATATA